>NW_018127893.1:2946593-2946995 GCF_001952655.1 Monopterus albus | reverse complement strand
CTCTCCCCCAGCCACTGTAAGAAGGTCTTCCCCAATGCCCCCTAAATTTCAGATGCCTTTTCTTGGACACCTGATTGTTTAAACATTGAATTGTGGAGACGAAAGTGAAGGCAAGAACAGGATGGATGGAGGATATAAAGAGAAGCTGGGGTGATTTTTTTTTTTCCTTTTTCTTTTTTTTTATTTTCTTTGTGTGTGTGTGCGTGTGAATGATTTGGAAATGGGCTAAAAAAGGAGATGGGTGAGCGTCTCTTCACTTCAACTGGAGAGTTTGGAACATAATACCTTTGTAGCAGCTCAGCCAAGCCTCAATGCTGATGGTGCATTTAGGCTGCCTCTCTCCACTGGGCTAGTGAAGTGCAAAGGAGGTTGGGGGGGGGGGGGGGATTGGGGGGTGTAGCC
>NW_018127893.1:2946272-2946568 GCF_001952655.1 Monopterus albus | reverse complement strand
GGGGGATTGGGTGTTGTAGCCAGGCTTAAAAATTGGACTGAGTGCAGTTTTGCTTCATGGCCCCTGTGGTGTAGTGTGATTTACTGTCATCTTCAAATGGCGCTTTCAAACTGAGTGTGGAAATGTGTCAAAATTTCGTCTCTGTAGGGACCTGGGGAAAAACCCGTACTCCTTTTACTGATGTTTTTCCAGCAAAATAAATTTGATAACTATCTTAATCACCTTGAAATGAGACCACGACAGGTGTCAGTGAAGTCTAATGGCACGTTTGCTGTGAGTTAGGTTAGACTTCAAAC
>NW_018127893.1:2945621-2946223 GCF_001952655.1 Monopterus albus | reverse complement strand
TATTATTTCAGAAGATCACATTACATCGTATTTTCCTTTCACTTTTAGTGTGGCTTTGCACACTCTGAGATGATCACTGAGGCCTTGCAGACATTAGATATACATACAAGACTTTTCTGTGGTGGGGGCTTCTTTACACAGCAAATTGCACTGCTTATACAGTAAATAGGATATGTGCGGTTGTTGTCCTCAGAAAGGACTTGCCTTTCCCTGTATGGTAGAAGATTGCAGCCTTAATGTGTAGATAAAGACAAGCTGCAGTTGAACAACCAAAGATTAAATCAGCGATTCAAAGATTCTCATTGGTGACTTAGTATAGTGAATATAGGCTTCACATTGTATTGCTCTTTGGGGAGAAACGCTTTAAAAACCAGCAGTTGGAGGTCAAATTGATCACTACTGTGCACGGCCCTATAGTAAAGCTAAGGGATTTTAAAATCAATGCAGTTTTTCTGTCTTCACATATTCATTAATTGCAATATTCAGCCTGTGTCATGTTAAGAAAATTATGACTGCCTAGAGAGGAGAGTGGGAGAAAGAAGAGTTTTTCATGTGGTGCATCTGACACTTGTGATGTATTCTGACAGTTTTATGGTTCAGCA
>NW_018127893.1:2916475-2945609 GCF_001952655.1 Monopterus albus | reverse complement strand
CTTCGCGGAGTGCATCATACTGTAATCATAACTTAACCATGACCTTGGCCTAGCTTAGGATGGGAAAAAGAATCTGTAACATTGCTTAAGATGCAAGACACGACAAGAGAAGGCCTCCTGGAGATCATTGATTTGATTTTTCACACAGATGCACAGACATCTAAATCTCAAAGCAAACATGAGCTGAAAACAACTTTGACTTGCTCAGTTTCATCTGAGCATTGAGATTAGGGTTTATCATCAGAATTATTTAAACCATGTTAGGAAGGTACTGCACTGTTAAACCCATAAGGTTCCAATGCTATAAGACCTAAAAGGCATCAAACACATAATGTGAGCTTTACTGAAATCGATGCATTTGCTATACAGAATCCACTAGTACACACACACACACATACACTATGCCCACACATTCATTGCAGTGTGATTATTCAGCCTTTCCTCAGCTGTTTGATTGCTTCTCTCAAAGGGCAAAGCCCTGCAGTAGCATGCATGTGGGATAATTAGTGCTGTGATTGTACTCAATAACCACGGGTACCTGTCTGCAAGAACCCATAGGCCACTTTGGTTAGTTTGACTTCATGCACACTAAAGAAACTTGCACTCATTGAGCCAATCAAGTGCATTATTGCAGATTACAAAGGTTTTGATGATACATTTATGCAGCATATGTATGACAAGACTGCTGATTCTATTACAAGAACAACAGCCACACCTTCCATCTGCTGAACAGTCTGATTCATATTCTGTGGAGGCTTGTAACTTCCACAACATTGTCATCCGATCGCTTTTCTAGACACTCAGATAAGCAGTAGAAGTACCTCTCTCATACAGTGGTTAAGTTTTGTTGCAGCTCATTATTTTGGGATTTGCATTCATAAACTGAGTTGTTCAAGAATGAACTGAAGATGCGATTTGTGAGCTTTTCAGAAAACACCCCCTTGTGTGCTTTTAAACATCTTTGCTATTTTTGGTTTCTCCTGACCCAACAGCTTCACTACACACAGGATGTGTGTCAGTACTTGGCGTGTTTCTCCATAAGAAATATAATTTTAGTCATATTTTCAGGCACATCTTATGTTGTGTATGTTGTATTTACTGTATTATTAAATAGTATGTCATACAATATAGTATAAAGAATGTGAAGGCACATCACACCATGTTGCGAGGGAGGCGCTGTATTTAACTGTGTATATTCTTGTTTTGCCTTGCTAAGAAGTTTCTTAAGTTGTTTAGATCTTACTTTACTGACTGTGTTTATTCAGAGTGGACAACCTTAGCAGACTATAACTAACTCACAATGGACTTAGAGATCCATTTGACTACAGCAATGGACTGAAAACTGATTCTGTACACTGATCTGAGATCGGGAGCTAACGCTAGCTAGCAGCTGTCAGCAAATAACACAAGCACTGCAGGTGAATCAGTTCTGTCCTGTCTGTGCTCAAACTAAACACTAAAGTGGACGTTTGGATGTAGTTGAACCATGTTACTGTATGTAGCTGTATGGCAAAGTATTTATTATTTTTAATTAACTTATAGATATATGTAGTATACAGTATGTCTCAATGATGGCTAATGAACATGATCCTCCTGACCAAAATGGCACATTTGCCCAAAATTCAACTCATCGCGATGACTTCACATTCTCTATACATCATACAATAAAGGAAAACAGAGTAAAGAACACTTACAGGTGTCTGCACTATACTTTTGTTTACAGGGATGTGATTTGGTGATAGACATATTTCTCTGACATTGTCAGGCAGCACATTTGCAAAGTCTTTGCTTGCCTTAATAAATATTGAGTGTTCCATCTGTTTTGCCTTCCAGTTAATGAATAGATGTTGGTAATTATTTGACCAGTGCCTCTTTCTCATGACATGTCCCATATCCATCACTAAGTTAAAAATAAATTAAAATCAATAAGGCTGACAGACTCTTAGAACAGTGTTAGTGCTTCCTATGGGGGGGCCCATGCAGACCTGAATAACAACTATTGATCCTCCTTGAGGAATATTCCTTTATCACCTCCCCTCTACATGCACACATGTATATACACATGTTAAGTGGTTTCTTTCCCCTCTTTTCTTGTAGTTACATACATTGACAACCTAGAAAAAAAACCTCACTGTTTGTTTTTGTCACTCTATCCCAAGATTTAAAAAAAAATGCAAAAGCAGCAGGCGGGTGAAAACAAAAAAGGCAGAGCTGTTGTTTAAGGCTAATGCAATTGTGAGTTATATTTCAAATGACTCCCTCTCTTGTTCCTTTCCCTCTGTCTCCTGTGCTGTAGGTGGCTATTGTGTAAACAGCTCCTTGAAAAACAAATTACTCCCTAAATCGTTGTAAAGAGCTGTGGCAGCTCGATCCGAAAGGAGGCCCGGGGAGAAAGGGGATGGGAGATAAGGTGTGTCAGCAAACATTGACTGGGCTTTATCACAATGAGGTTTCTGTGTTGGAGGCACTAAGAGGCTGGCCAGCTAATCATCGTCCACAGAGAGCACACATTCCTACAGGTCAGAGCTCAGGGTTATATGTGAGTGTTTGTGTGTATATGTTCAGAGTGACTTCTGGCGTGTTTATGCTCAGGCTGATTTAGCTACTTGGAGAAAAAGCTGCAGTTTTGTCACTTTTTCCCTCCCTGTTCCACTCCCCCCCTCCTGGTCTCTCCACCATTTGGCAACTTTGTATGCTGTGACCTGCAATAAGCCTGACGGAAAAGCAGTGTTAGCAGTTATAACTGTGATGACATTTTGTTTACCCTTATTAAAACCGTGCAATAAATCACAGATAAAAAGTAACATCTGGTTTTATAGGAGTCAGAGGAGAGAAGGACTGTGTTTTGTTTGGTCTCTTTTTTTGTTTAAACAGAGGGGTCACTCTCAGCTGCCGGGAGGAGGGTGAGAGTTTACTGCTCAAGGACAGACCCGGGAATTAAGTTTCACACAAGCATGAAGAGATTTACTCTCTTAACAAATGACATCCGAGGAGAAAGGTACACTAAAAGCACTCAGGGTGATTCCGCTTCAGCTGTGAGGTTCGCCTGGAGGCATCTTTTCATCTCGGTTCATGACTCTGGAGTTTTGCCCCTTGTGTTTCTAAGTGTTTTTAGCACTGTCCTTATAGGGCACCAGTTCTGAGCTGCTTTGTACCTCAGTGTAATAACACCATGTCTGTCTCTCACCTGGTCCACTAAGATCCTCTTGGCTGCAGTTGCAAATCTTAGCCAACAGATGTCAGCCTTTCCAGTTGATTTCCTTTGAATTCCGGTTTGAAAAAGGCGTGCTGTCAATGCATTCATATCCACAGCCTCAAACATTGCACTGAGATGTAGAATTAGCAATGCAGATGATACAATGGCTTCATATTTGCTTTGATATACATGCAATTCTTTACCAAGGGAAAGTCTTTTTTTGTTTCAGCCTGCCAGGGAGGTCAACTACAATATAGTCCCCCACCTCACCCGGAGCTGATAGGGACCCAGTTCCTTGTTCAGTGATACATAATCAGGATGACTGTGTCCTGAGAGTTTAAAGCCTAGTCATGTGACTGGAAATAACCTATGGATCATGCCACTCTGCCATCACAGCTGCATGAGAAAATTAAGAAAAAAAAATCTCTGTTTTTCAATGTTAGTGTTAATGTTTCCTTACAGGGGGTCAGCACTGTCCTACTTTTAAAAACCATATTACTATTCACTCTTTGCATTGCATAATGACAACAGTTTAATCCTGTTTAGCTGTCAGGACCATGATAACTCCTGGGGAATCACTACCATCCTTATCGTATTTATCCAGTGATGACAGATTAGTGGGCGTTAAATGCACTTCACATACTGTACAGCAGACATTGCCCAGGATTGGTACAGTGTGTTGTGGGGAGGGAGGGCTCAGGCACAGAGGATCTTTTGTTGTTGTTGTTGTTGTTGTTGTCAAATAAAGACGAATGAAAATCCACTTTGTGAATCGGCCGTATACTGGAACAAGATAATTCTTAGCAATAAGCTTCAAAGTGAAAACTGAAATAATTTAGCAGCACTTCACACAGATAGCCTGGTGATTACCACATCTGAAACTACTGCTAAAAAACTAATCCAGTTTGTCATAGTACCCCTTTGATACAGAAATATATATCACATTTACCATGCACATACTTTAAGGAAGCTATTATTAGCAAGCTGTGAAGGTTTAAAAAGTTCCAGCATAGAGTTGTGTGAATGTGCTGTTCAATTACTGTGATAACAGCTGTTGGGATAATGCTCGTGAAAATAGCTGTGTGTGTGGGGGGGGGGGGGGTTTTTTTTCTAGGGCTTGTCTTAGAATCTAAGAGGCACACAGGAAAGCACAAGGTGGAGACCTCTTTAGATCTGGCTGCTATTAACGGTCTTGTGCTCTGCTCATGTTTACCTACTCTCACAACACTGGTACTTGGGGCTGCGTGGAGCACGGGACGCAGGACTCAGCCTCTTTGAAGTGAAGTTGATTCCTCAGACTACGCGCTTGGTAATTGCGCCTTCTCTCTTCTCTTTCTCCCACTCTTCTTTGATCGTCCCGTCCCACCCCCCACCATCTCTCTCTCTCTCTCTCTCTCTCTCTCTCTCTTGAATTTTCTTTCTCACTGAGATGACATTTGGAAGATGCAGATAGGGAGCTTTTAATGTGATTGAATGCCTCTTCACATGTTCTGTAAAAAGTTAAATACACACAGTATTTTTAAATGTTGAAAGGTGTTTTTTTCTAGTTCAGCAGAAAGATATCTTGAACTGCTATTACTGGGAATTTCATCTGCTAGAGTACTGTGTTGCTGATACTGTTCATATCATGTAATAACATTTCTTTTCTCTGCTGTAAAGCTTTAAAAAGTCATGTTGTTCCTCAATGACTTACTCCACCAGATTTAGATTATCATAATTGAAATGTGGAAACAAAGCAACATGAAAAGACAGAGCATAAAATGTCCATGTTCAGCACCACATGACAAAATATGCACTTATGTCTGTCGATAAACTAGCCGTAATGGCACTTGATTAGAATTATTATCTTTTTTTTTTCCCCCAGTGATGTTTATGCTACTGTCATTGACTTGTGCCGTGTTCAGTGGTGTGCAGCGTGGAACACCTGTGTGTTGTTGTAATTACTTTGATTATACCTACTATGGGGTATTAGAGCAGTCTGGAGAGAGGGCCCAATTTAACATGCTGTGAATTTCAATTCTAACTGAAAACAACAGGAAAAAAAATTGCTTTCTGGAATATTTGATCAGCAGAGGGATATTCATATGGTTACACGCTGTGGGTTCCTGTGTATGTGTCTGTGTGAGTGAATATAATAAGCACCAGGGATGCATATTGGGCTGTGAAGTTCAAGGTTTGTACTTTCCTTTGCTTTTGATCAGTTTGCCATGATGGGTATTGGGCTGCATCCAGACATGTGACAGTCCAGGGGGCCTCATTGGCGAAACGTGCTCTCCCAAAAGATGCCAGGTGCCTGATTTGGAACAAATGCTCACAAACAGAAATACGAACACACCAGACGGACCCTGTGTGTGCATGCGTTTGTATATTTATCTCTGTGACTAGGAGAAGGGTAAAGATGGCAGGTACTGAACGGCACTGGAGTAGAACAAGCAGCCATGGGCATCTCCTGGTTCATGGCACTAGTCAGAAAACTGACAAGCAAAGTTTCTTTTGTATTCTGCAGCTGCAATGTAAATGGAGGCCCCTCCTGTCCCTTATACAATCACCCCAGACTCACTAACTACAGTCAGTGGTTTGGATTCCTTCTCTCTCACTTTCTCTTTTGCTGTCTCTCTCTATACTACTCCCCCTTGTCTAGGTAGAGGGCATATATACCTTTATTGCCATACATGAGAAATATATACTTTATCGCTGCCAGATATGTGGGAAGGCATTCTGTCCCAAAGGGAAAACTGCCATGCACTTATAATGTTCTAGCTACCCCAAACATCCTTCACAAAATATATAGCATCATCTTTTTTCATTACATGAGTTTATGATCTCTTACATGGCACCACAGAGTTGCATGTCTATTGTGGGTATTTCCCTTTATGTCTCCTTATGGTTGATTTACTCAACTGAGCAAAGCACTAAGGCTATTTTAATTGGCCTGCAGTTTTTTCCCCACCAGCTGTGAAAATGTGTCATTTTATGAGAGAGAGCAGTGCCTCACAATGGCAGGCAAAGCAGATGCTTTTCCAAGACGGCACGAATTGAAAATCGCTTTTACAATGAAAACTATTTCACTTCTATAAAACTTTGTTTTTTGTTTCATGTATGTTTTATCCTTGTAAACGTTCTCACAGAGATCGTACAAACACACCTGTGATTAGTTGGAGTAAATTGCAGGCAAATAAATTGAACGAGTAAATGCACTAAATTACAGATGACAGCACTTTGACTTGTCTGGAAGCAGTTTCTAAATCCTGCACAGTGCTGCAGTGTGCCCGTCGTACTACCCAGCTTTTTGCCATCAGAGTGGTAAAGTGGGACAGATGTTGAGGGTTAGAGAGGCTCCAGTGGGATATTGAGAATGATGGTTTGGCCCGGAGCGCGGGATAATAGAGAGAAGAGACAGAGAGGTCAGGGATCTCCTTTCACTACACCTGACCTGATCCTGCTGTGGAAACTGTTCAGCTTCATCTGAATTGAAAGAAAGGTGCCCTTTGTCATGCCCAACACTAATTTAGATTTACATTCTGAACAAGGATTCCCAGTATGCCTCATGAGAATGAAGAGAGACGAGGCTTGCGAATGCTGTTGAAACCAAGGAGGAGTGCGGGCGTCAAACATTAAAGGGATGCTTGTGTGGAATAGCATCCCCTGGAAAGACGGGAGTGGAGAGCTTCAAAGTGCAAAGACATAAAAGTGCATTCTGAAGTGTCCGGTTATCAATTCTCGATTCATTGAGAGATTGGATCGATAACTGTCCTCCTGAATTTCAGGACAAGCCTCTGAAGTGAGCAGCTGGGTTACAGTAGATGTATAATACTGTATATTTTGTTTTTCTCAGAATTGATGCTCCACCGAGTTTATAAGCCAAGTATCACACTTCACAGCTTTTTATATTCCCCACAGTCTGGATGTTTCAGTTTGAGCCTGAGTTTCAAATTTCAATGAATTTATAATAATAGAAATGGATGCTCTGTGTTTTACTGATGTATTGTACAACTTTTCTTTTTGAGAACAGAAAAACATCCTGTTTCTATGGAGAAAAAGAGCTGTTTGTCAGATTGGTATTCAAGTTATCACCGGAAGCAGGATAATTGTAGGGTGCAGCTGCCAGAGCGTGGCAGACCTTCCACTGGTTTTACATTTCCTGAGAGTTTACATACGCTATGTTTCTTCAAGTGGAAAATTGTTTTCTGCATGATGCCAACAGGTGGACTCATTAGAGAGTCAACATAATCATGGCAATCACTCCTCTCTGCAATTAGAAGCATCGATCATTTACATATGATCCTAAGTCATGGCTGAGATTATGTTTTTACTCACTATCTAAAGCCACAAATCTGTAGTAAGCAGCAGGCTGGAGAACTGCTGTTGTTGACTTGGCCCGAGCTTAGAATAAAAATCAGAACAAGGGAGAGTGTTATTTTTCTTATGCTTCTTAAAAGTTATTGAACTGCAAGAAAAACTGTCCATAGCATCTGAAATGTTCACATATTTTAAAAGTATAGTTGATGTTCCTAGAAAAACCAGCAAGAAGAAGCTAAATTATGAAATTAGACCCCTTACAATTTACATCCTTTGATACTGTTCAGCGTCAGTGCACGGACCAGGGATTAATGGGCTTTATATATAGTAAAGCAGAAAATAAAGGTGTGTACATCATGTTGGTGAATGGACATGCTGTGAATTGAAATGTGCTTCTTGTCACAGGCCTTCTATCTACAGGAAACTATGACTTTTCCCCAACTTTAACCATATGTCTGTTAATTGCCTTCACCATAATTTATTTGCTATAACTACAATCTTTCCCTTACTCCAGTTGCCTTGCACAGAAAGTTTGTAATATTAAAAATGTTGACAGTAACTGAAGAGTTTCGCAGAATCATTCAACAGTGACATTTTTTTCAGTGTTGTCAACAGGGTTGCCCATCAACACTGCTCAGTGTAAAGGAGCAAGATACAATGTGAACTGCCCTGTTAAGCCCTCTTGCTGTGGTCTTGGCAGCCATTGGTTGAGTTTCCATGTCCACTTCTACCATTTCTCTCTTCCAGTACCAGTGGCTTGCAGATGTTGACCCTAAAGGCTGAGTTGAGGCATTTCAGCTCACTGCACTTTGTTGTCTGCCTCTCACTTTTTGAACCAAACCTCTCTGGCCTGGCCTCCCTTGTCAACCACAACTTTGACTTGCACCCAGCTTGTCAACGTGTCATAGTACATGCAGGCATGTGGAATGGAAGGGCTGAGGCAAATGGAGAGACAGACACATGAAAGACTTGCATGTTGTGAAGATGGTCCTCCAAAACACTGGTTCACATCATTGCCCAGAAAAAAAAGGCAGTCTGGTATAAATGAAATGACCCCTCTGGACCTGCTGTCATGTGACATATTTGTTTTCCAAGTCTGCAATTCAACCGGTATGCAGCTCAAACACAGCAGCATGAATCAAATCTCCCCTTTTAATCTATTTTTGGTCATCACTTTGTCTTGAAAACTGATTACACTTCTTTGCATACTTGACAAATATGGATCATTGTGTAAATGCTCCCACAGCACCTATGCGAACTTTGCATTTTACTGCAGTCCTAGTATAATCTCAACATGTTTAAACAGACACTTTAAAAACGTTCCACAGCAAGTTCTGTCGTTCTCCTTCAACCAAAAACATTTTCAGCCTCACATCACATTAGATCATTGAGCAAAAGAGACATCACACGTTAAAAACATTTCTTTTTTTAACACTTCTCTTATGGGCTTTAAGCAGGGATTAAAATCATCAAAACATTTAAAAGAGAATTTTCACCACAGGGAAACAAACAAGTCTTTTTGAATGGGTTTGCTTTAAACTTATGCTATAATAAGTTCTGGCCGCTCATCTGCACCACAGTCACACACAGCACAAACAGATGTTGTCCTGGCCAGCAGGGACAGATATACTGTGTCCTCTCTCTCCATACAGTTTAAGTAACTGTCCAAATAGGATTACTGCCAGCTTCCAAGTGTCAAAGCAATTACAATGGCATCAGCATGGTTTGGTGGTAATGGTTGATGGACTGTAAATGTCTGTGGAGATGAACACCTACTATAGCTCTCAGTTGTCACTGCCCACTTCCATCTGTTCCTCTTTTTGATACATCAGATTGGAGATTTTTTATTTTTTAAACATAACATGCAGCCATCCATCAGAGTCATGGTAGTTTGACCTGCTGTGCAGATTAAAGATAGCCTTTGGTCATCAGCAACCCCTATTCATTGTTTCACTTTAAGCCTAGGCATTTTCATGGTGGGAACATTTTTACAGTAGACAAATAAAGCTTATGTTAAACAAATGATGCTTGATGAAACCAGAGCATTATTTATGGGCAGCCCGGTCTCACAGCAACATGTAGAATAGCTATGTTGGTCCACAGCACAAAACATAATCATGTCACAATAATGGCTGTAAAATTGTGACTTGGCAACATTTGCTGTATTGGAGCCAAGTGTCCTTCCTCATGGCTTTCTTCTTGGTGCTTGGTGTTGCAAACAATCTCCTGACTTTCATGCAGAGAACCGGAGATTGTGTCTAATGTTGTTTTAATCGGGCCTTCTCTAACCTTAACCATCTAATTTCTGTGCCTAAACATAAGCACACACAAGCACGGTTTCAATTTCTGACCAAGAAAAATGTTGCAATGTCACAATTTTCAAGGTATTATTCTAAAAGAAGCATTGTGGACCAATGTTGCTACAATTTCTGACCAAGAAAAATGTTGCAATGTCACAATTTTCAAGGTATTATTCTAAAAGAAGCATTGTGGACCAATGTTGCTATGAAACTTGTTTGTTATGGGTAGCGCCTAAATGTAAAATGAAAAATAGTCTTTTCGCATTTCATTATTAATCCTAAAGGTGAGCAAATTCTTAAACATATGGTGCTGATTTTGCTAATCTCCAGCACTTGCACACATACGTGGATCTACACAATAGCATAATGCTATCAGAGTCTGCAGAATATACCTTTTTCCCCCTTTATGCTAATCTAACATACTTGAATGCTCGTGCACTGTAGTAAAGAATTTAAACATTTCTTAATATATTCTGTGGGGAAAGTAAGTTCATGAGTTGCTGAAAATGAATACATGAAAAAAATGTACCTTGAGTGTCCGGGACAAATACATCCATAAGCCACTTACATAGATAAGCTAAGTGGCAAACCTCACTTGCTCCTTTTAATATGCCTCACTGGTGCACAGAAAAAGAAGGAAAGCAGTACAGATATGATGTACCCTCTTGCTCCCCCTCATTAATCTTAATAAAACAATTGACCCCTGAATAGCTTATTCCTGCCCTGGACCATTAGGCTGCATGACAGAGGCTTTAAATATTAAGCAGGATTTATAAAATTTGATAAAATGTTTAGTAAATGGCATAAGGCACAGTCCACTCATGGGCTTTTTCTTTTAACCTTACCCTCTTACCTAAATGATAGATATGTTTTTATTAGGCAGAATGCTGTTTTAAGCAGCACTGTGGTATTGATATTTGCCTTTAGCTTGCATGATTTAAGATGGCAGATACATACAAGCCCGTCAGGCTTTTACTTCCCCTACCTATCATAACCGACTACTCTGACATAATCTTGCCTTATGATTTAAAAAAGACAGTCACCATGCAGGCTTCACTCTCTGGCTGCAAGGATGCTTTAATGCTGCACTATTTTTGCCCCTTTGCCCCCTCGGGCTGTGGCATTGGAGCACAGCACACCACACAATATACAGTAATTTGTCTCTGATTAAAATTTCTGCTGAGCTTTGAAGTTCATATTGGTGTTGTGTGCTGAAGTGGTCTTCCTTGTCTGGTAAAAATTGAAAGCCTTTTCGTCTCAGAGGACTTAGGGGGGGTCAAAGGAACACCAAATAACCCTCCCTGTTGTGTTTCTTTTTTTCCCCCTCAGAAGCTTATAACAAACTGCACCTTTGTCGATTGTGGCCTCTGTCAGGCCGGGGCTGGGAGGGACTGCCCTCGGGTTCAGGTTGTCAGCTTCAAAATGGGGTCTGCTTTATTTCACCCCCTGACCTCAGGCCCAGAAAGAGCCATGCAGAAAAAACAGAGAGATATATGATACATAGAGGCCTAGTGAAACTCCACAGTTAGGAAATGAGAAGCTGCAATTTGCAGTGTGCGCAGAAAATGAAGGAGCTTATGGTAGGGGGATTTTTAACATCATGATTTCTATTTCAGGGTGTCTCAAGGTTGCAACATCATGAGATTGAAGCCAAGAAGTTTGCTTTGAGATAGTAACTTCACTGCTGCAATGTGTTGTTGCAATATAGCTACTCTGTTAATAGACTGATATGAAACTTAGGTTGTCTGTCACAAGCTTTGCATACTATTTGCACCTTGCTTACGTTCAGTCATTTACAAATAAATAAGAGGATAACACTGAAATAGAAATGAGGTAAAGTCATTAAACAGTCTGGGAAACTGAGTGGTATCTAATTTTCTTTAGGTATAAATTTAAAGATAATGAAGTGCAACATTTAATAAGAGCTACAAAAAGAGAATACTTGTATGAACCTGAATTGAGATTGACGAAACCATTACACTTTTTTTTTTTTTTACTTGGAGAAATCGAAATCCCTGAATGCATTCTCAAGTTTGGCTCATCTGCATTAAGTTAATGAAACTGATTGACTTGGAACTGTTACAGCATAGCTAATCAATTTAAAGAGGAGCAACCAGTCAACCAATGTCTAACCTTCCATTCTTTTCAAGAGCACTAGGCCTAGAAAGCGTCGCGTCTCAGCAGATTTCAGCTAGATTTCAGCTCATATATCCAACAGTTATCGTTTCAGTCTACTTTCAGGGTCTGTCAACCCACTGAAACTGTATACTCCTACTGGAATTTGGCATTTCTGGCCTGGTTCTCACATGGTTAAGGTTTTATTTGAAGAAACACTGTGTGCTTCCTATAGCAATGGTATATCAAGACTATTTTCTCATGTAAAACAAGGAGTACTCCAGGGCACTGTTCTTGGCCCTATGCTTTTCCTTCTCTATATTTCACTAATACGCAGTCAAAATTCAGCTGTATGTGCCTGTAAAAGCATGTGATTGTTCTTAAATTATTAAATTAGAGGCTTGCTTGTCTGCTGGGAAAAGCTGGATGTCAGATAACTTCCTGCTCCTACGTTTGGATAAAACTGAGATACTGGTCTTTAGCCTGGCCTAACATAAACAACACTTTGATCACCTAACAGTAACTCTTGACAATTGTGTGACTTCTCAGAGCCTGGGATGGCAGAGTATCTGTGTGTTACATTTGATTTTATCCTCTGTTTTCAGGCCATTATAGACATCACTAAGACCACCTTTTTTACCTACATACCGTACTTATAACTCAGTCTTTGCTGTCCAGATGCAGAGACTCATGCCATTGTGTCATCCAGGCTTAATTATTATTTTTTGCATTCTAGTTCTAAAAGCCGTCAAATTATTCAAAATGCTGCAGCTAGAGTTTTAACTAAATGATGACAGTGTTACCACACTAAACTGTTAACCAGTTTAAGAGCTGTACATATTGTAAGGCCCCTTGAGGCAAATATGTGATTTGTGATCTTGGGCTATATAAATAAAATTTACTTCACTTGGCTTGACAACCCAGAGGGTGTCCCTGGAGATGTGGAGAGGAAGGGCCTCCTATTGTTATGGGGCCTGATGTCAGCTAGTTCTTGACCTTGGGGGGATTCAGGACTCCCTTGTCAGGCCTGGGTGAGAAGAGTGGGACTAGAGCTCGGATGCTCAATATGGGAGAACCAGGGTTTCAAGCTTAGGTCATAAGGTCAGCATCAGTGCTCAGTAGTATTAATGAATGACCTTCAGAAAATAGAGGAGGAGGATGGAAGGCTGGTGGGGGTGAATGGCAAAGAGAAAACTGTAAAGCCCTGAGAGAATGGAGGCTGAGACCTGTTTCTCCAAGATAACAGAGATTGGCCTATGAAAATGCATCCATCACCAGGCCACTAAGCTGGAGCCTTCTTTTGTGTGTTTATGTCGACTGAGAGCAAGCACTGGGGGGTGTGTGGGGTGGGGTGGTGGCTGAGGGTCAATCTGTAGAGACAGAAACAGGGGTTAGGACAGGGGGTGATGGGGGGGAGTAAGGGCAGGGGAGGAAAGGGTCAGCCAGGGTTTCTTGGCTTGGACATGTGAAGTGAGGATGCTCCATTGCTTATTCAATAGGGACCAGGTCTCTGAGAAGATAGAGGCTGATCTTTTGAATGAGGGGGTTGGTGGAGCAGCAGCCAATGTGCAGGAGATTTCAAATTTTGTCAGTGAGGTCTGAGGCTTGTGGCAGAACAGTCTGAATGTGCAGAGAATGGAGTGAGGTGGAGAGGAGAGGTTAAAGGCCGGCACTTCCTTTTAAATGCTGTTCCCAAATTATGTTCTCAAAAAATAGCATTATGGGTATTTAATAATTAAATTGCTTTTATTCTTGCCATAGATTGAATCTCTTTATTTTTTTATTGCCGTAGTTGCAGCAAACTTTGAAGGGCATGCTTTCCTCTGGGCTTCTGTTTTGTCTTTAAACGTAGTGTTTGCTGGAGTCTAAAGCCTTTCCTTTACAACAGTGAGCTTGTCATTTAGAGTACAGTGCTTCTTCATCTCCTTGTACATCAGATCAATGCTATCTGCAGGAGTGCAGGAACAGGATTGTCTGCTTTATACTTGTGTCTGACTCCCAACACCTGCTGCGCTCTCTAGAATTTCCAAGAAAACATACTCTTACCCCTCCGTCTCACAGCATTTTCAGTCTCTGATGAGAAGAGCAACTTGACACAGTTGAGCAACAGACGAAAGATAGATTGTCTGGGGGGAGGGGGCTGATGACTTCTATTCTGCATTGGATGTGGCACACCAATGCAGTCAAATTAATGTGACTGCCTTCAACTTTTCGCTTTTTCTCCTGTCTCCTTCTTTACCCTCAGGCTTTTTCATTTTCATTGGTCCTCCCCGTGGCTTCCGTCTTTCCTGGAGACGGACGCGCTATAGGTGCTTTAAAGCACCATAATGTATACATTATTCATATCACTCCACAAAAGGTGCTCATTAAATTTTACATGGACACTGGAGTAGGCAGTGAAAGATTGAAAGTGCTGCCCATATCACAAATGTCACGGTGTATTGACAGTGAAATGAGAGAGCGTTGCTGGGGGTTTGAGTTGAAGATGGCTTTGATTTAGCTCCAACTTTACCCATCCTTTTCAGTTCTTTGTCAGACCCGTGGCCTGTATATTAGTTAGTACACAAAAATGAAGGATATTAGAGCATACATATAATTTGTATGAACATAAATACCATATTTAATGAATGTATTAAATATAAATGTGTTATTAAATGTAAATATTTATTTTTATCAAGAATGACACATATAGAAAAATATGGTGGGACTGAAGTGCCAAGCTGAGAAAAACATCCACACAGGGAAATTCATTCAACCTGCCATTACAGTACCAAGGCAGCACTCAGGCATTTCACTATACAGTGGTGTGAAAAAGTGTTTGCTCCCTTACTGATTTCTTATCTTTTTGCATGTTTGTCACACTGTAATGTTTCAGATCGTCAAACAAATTTATATATTAGTCAAAGATAACACAAGTAAACACATCATGCAGTTTTTAAATGAAGGTTTTTATTATTAAGGGAAAACAAAATCCAAAACTATATAGCCCTGTGTGAACAAGTGTTTGCCCCCTAAACCTAATAACTGGTTGGGCCACCCTTAGCAGCAACAACTGCAATCAAGCGTTTTCGATAACTTGCCATGAGTCTTCCACAGCGCTGTGGAGGAATTTTGGCCCACTCATCTTGGCAGAATGGTTGTAAGTCAGCCACATTGGAGGGTTTTCGGGCATGAACCGCCTTTTTAAGGTCATGCCACAGCATCTCAATTGGATTCAGGTCATGACGTTGACTAGGCCACTCCAGTCTTCATTTTGTTTTTCTTCAGCCATTCAGAAGTGGACTTGCTGGTGTGCTTTGAATCATTGTCCTGCTGCAGAACCCAAGTTCGCTTCAGCTTGAGGTCACAAACGGATGGCCGGACATTCTCCTTCAGGATATTCTGGTACACAGCAGAATTCATGGTTCCACTTATCACAGCATGTCTTCCAGGGCCGGAAGCAGCAAAACAGCCCCAGACCATCACACTACCACCACCATATTTTACTGTTGGTATGATGTTCTTTTTCTGAAAGGCGGCGTTACTTTTACGCCACACATAATGGGACACACACCTTCCAAAAAGTTCAACTTTTGTCTCGTCTGTCCACAGAGTATTATCCCAAAAGTCTTGGGGATCATCAAGATGTTTTCTGGCAAAACTGAGACGAGCCTTTATGTTCTTTTTGCTCAGCAGTGGTTTTCGTCTTGGAACTCTGCCATGCAAACCATTTTTGCCCAGTCTCTTTCTTATGGTGGAGTCATGAACACTCAGCTTAACTGAGGCAAGTGAGGCCTGCAGTTCTTTGGATGTTGTTGTGGGGTCTTTTGTGACCTCTTGGATGAGTTGTCGCTGCGCTCTTGGGGTAATTTTGGTCGGCTGGCCACTCCTGGGAAGGTTCTCCACTGTTCCATGTTTTCGCCATTTGTGGATAATGGCTCTCACTGTGGTTCGCTGCAGTCCCCAAGCTTTAGAAATGGCTTTATAACCTTTTCCGGACTGATAGAGCTCCATTATTCTCTTTCTCATTTGTTTTTGAATTTCTTTGGATCTCGGCATGATGTCTAGCTTTTGAGGATCTTTTGGTCTACTTCACTTTGTCAGGCAGGTCCTATTTAAGTGATTTCTTGATTGCGAACAGGTGTGGCAAGAGAAATTGAACTCAGGTGCGATAAACCAGTGTTTTGACAGGGGGGCAAACACTTGTTCACACAGGGCTCTATAGTTTTGGATTTTGTTTTCCCTTAATAATAAAAACCTTCATTTAAAAACTGCATGATGTGTTTACTTGTGTTATCTTTGACTAATATATAAATTTGTTTGACGATCTGAAACATTACAGTGTGACAAACATGCAAAAAGATAAGAAATCAGTAAGGGGGCAAACACTTTTTCACACCACTGTATGTGCTCATCTCTTGTACTTGCTACACCCACCCCCCTCCCAAAAAAAGGTCCTCTTCCACTCATATGTAAATACATAATTACGCCCAGCCCCAGCACCCACCCGCCATGATGATTTCTGTTTTCATCAGATGTCAGAAATGATCTGAATTACCCATCAATGTTTGACCCAAATACAACCGTCAGATATGTTAATCACAGCTTACATAACCACTCAGCCCTATACCGATTGAAAGTGTGGGTACACATATGCCAAAAGCCCCTTTAAATAGCACCTGTCACCAACAGAACAAAATAGAGGAAAAATGAATAAAAAAAAAAAACTCAAGATGAAATGTTTTGCATCCATGAATTAACCTCGACTATGACGCTCTCGGTGGGAGGCGTGCTGAGCTTTTTGTTTAACATGACTGAACAGACAAATAAACAGAAAAGGCTGATTTCCCTGTAAGCTATGACCTGAACTTATCCAATATGCAGAATGAGGAGAAAGAAAACAAGACAAATGTTCTGTTAACTATTCTGTTTTACTTTTATCTCTTTAAAGAACTATTTTGATAATGGTGGTTAAATATGTATTTATGTAAATACTGTCAAGATAGTTTTTAAGAATGTAAACACTTTTGTTTTCATAGTTTGAACAAGGAATTTTGTACTTACATTTATTCTAGTGAAGCCTTTCTAGTACTATACAAGTCTATGCATATGTCTGTGCATAAAAAAACATCTGCTAGCACATTTATTCAGTGAACTGCAAAGACCTCTTTGGACATTATAAGTCTCACAGCCTTAGTCTGCTGATGTTTCATGTTGCGCCTCACACCCCACCATCATCTTACTCAAGTGTTTTTAAAACCAAGTATGTCTGACGTGTGAACCCATGTAGCTGGGTGCAAGAAGGCTGTTCTATTCAGATGAAACATGGCCAAGGTCACTGTGGGATTTGTGTACAGTCCCTCAGACTAATGCCATTAATATTTCTTTGTGTCATATTTACAGAACTAATTTTAACTCTAGCCATAAGAATTTATATCAGTTTTCAGGTCCATGTAATTTCATAGCCAGCGGTTATTTGCATTATGGGTAAGATGTTTGCATAAGTGATCATTTTGTAAAAATACCAGTTGTTCAAGTACATTACATTATCTCACTCTTATATCTTGTGTATGTCCTTGCGATTAGACTGAATCAGTTAACAGTTATATACAAGTAAGAAGTTTTGTGGTCAGCGCAAAAGCGCCACAGCAACAAGTTGGAGAAAGGCTTGTTTTTTCTTGTTTGTTTGGGGTTTTTTTTTTGCAATGTTATCTTATTAGTGGTAATTATAACAGTTAACATCCTGTATTATTGCATGAGCCAACATATCCTGAAGCAGTTCTTCCTCCAGCTCAACGCCTGTTTCCACGTAGGACTGAGTAGATTCGCTCTGCTGTCTTTTCTTTGCATAAACAGCGCCTGCAGTCAGAGCCTTCTCTGATCAAAGGGACAAATCTATCCAGGAGCAATCAGGTTGCTGTGCTAGCCTGGGCTGCTGACAACTCCAGGCACTTTGATCAGAAATACATCATCTTCAGCAGGCTGCCTGCCTGAATGCCTTTGTCTGGGGCCAGGAAATAGGGGAAGTGATAGCTCTCTCTTGGTGCTCCTCTCCACTACTATGCCTTTTGGCAGGCAAGATGAAAGCTACCCCAATTATAAGTGAAAATACCCCAAATGAACTGAGCTGAGCTTCTGGAGTGCAGCTGGAGCCACCACCCATATATCACTAAATCTTTATACGCTGTCTATGCATGATGGTACAAAAGATATTGTCAATTTCTTTTTTCTCTCTTCCCCCTGTCTTTCTCAGTGAAATGAGACTTTGGTTGAGATAGTGTGCAAGTGCAATTGAGGTCACATCCAAAAGCACCGGTCTCCCTCCTCCCAATTTTGTAACTGCAGTTCTAATAACATGGTCTTGTCGGCAAGGAAAAAGAAAAGTGAATGTCTGGGCCTCTAAGCACACCTCCTTCGCTCCCCTCCCCTGCTTTCAATCCCTTAACTGTGAGCTAAAGCATTTTTTTCCACCCAGCTTAAAGAGGTGGAACAGGAGCTGCTGAATGATGGACAGGTGTGCAGACACTGCGCTGTTCTGCTCTGCACTAAAGGAGATCATTGATTTGCATTACACTCCCACACATAAAACACAACCCTGTACCAACACACACACACACACACATATGCCCCCATCCACATCTTACTGTTCCACCCCTATGACTGCATCACCTCCCACATGGCAGCCCACACCCCAGCTCCTAATCAAGGAGTGAATATTTATCTCATTTCCTGTCTTTTATAGGGGTGGTGTTATCTTTGGCTTGTGGTACCATCTCAGCTAGGCTGACCTGAGAGGGAACGCTATCACACCTCAGTACAGATTTTATAAGCTCGCTCAGATCATTTCAAAACCATGCATTAACTCATACAGAATATATCTAGACATATTAATTGAGGGTTATTGCAGGTTATTTGAACCTTTCCTGTCATTTTTTTGGCTCAAAGGAATCAAAACCAATTTCACTTTCACTTGAAATAGATTACCCAAACATTTTTTTTTTCCTTTGTGCATCGCATGGAAAAAAGAAACACCCAGAGAACCCAGCGCTGCTTAAAGGTGTAATCCCCTGCATCAACAGCCACTGAAGCATATCAGGTGTCTTTAAGCTCATTCACCTGTCAGTGAGCTACTCCGACAATTACTCATCTGTCAAGTGTCACCTACCTCCGCTCTTACTGACAAGGGTTATGTCAAGTAGTCAGCCGTTACAGCAGTCCAAATGGAGTCTGCATTGTTTAGAGCCAGCAGGAAGTGGCTGTGGCATGGAAGAGTGAGCAGAGTCTCCACAGTGTGACTGGGAAGTCAAGCTAACGGTTGGTTTCAGAGACTTGGGGTGATCTCTTTTCTTGCATCTCCTCATATTTATTAGCCCTGGAATGGCAGCAAGGGTGTTTTTGTTCACTACATTGAGCCTTGAGACTCATTCATGCTGGTTAAATCTTTGCCCAGGGCAATGGGTTTTATATGCATGAGATTGATTTGACCTGTCTTCAGGCTGTAAAAAAGTTATGCAAAAGAGAAAATCTGGCAGAATATTAAATATGATATGAGGTTTAGCCCTTCTGTGTGCTTTAATAATGTCTAACAGTCTGTTGTTGGTTTGAAATGTATCCTGTGTGTGCTTTTACTGTTTTCATTTCCCTCTGTAGAGTTTATATGTTTAGAGTTTATACATTTTCATTAGCTCCTTATTAATGACCAACTGAAAACAATAGTCAAACTAACTTCACATTTTGGGAAATATTCAACCTTACTTTTAGATGAAAAGACTGATATCACCACTGGAAGCGGAGAAATCTGGATCTCCCATACCAGCGCCTGAGAAGCTTAGTAATCAACATGCAATGTCTTGTTAGTTTAAAACAGACTGGCCAAAAAAGGGTAAAAACAACAGGTTGGGGTTTTGTGCTCCTGACCTATGTCTTGGAAAAGAAAATGAATGTGTATTTCCTCAACTATCAAGCTATTCCTTTAAGACAAAACCAACTTCCTCCTTTGCAGAATTTCATGAAATATTGGACATAATAAATGTCAAACAGATTTTAAATTTAAGGTCTTGATCACCACCCACCCTTCTTAGTGTATATTATATTCTGAGAGGATGATCAGATTGTGCCTGGTCTGCGTGGCCTGTTGCAGTGAATGCAAACATCCTGTTGCTTTCACCAGTGCATTTTGTATCAGTGGTGCTATACTCAGTGTTAAAAGCTCACAAGTAAAGAAAGAAAGATTAAATCCAGGTCACTTTAATGTTCTTGTCCGTCACACTGCTACATCTCCTCAGGCCTGAGATGCAAGGCACCCTGTCAAGTGTTAATGAGGAAAACGTCCCTGTAGGGTTGGCGTTTGTCAAACCAAATTACATACATTGCATTGGAAAGGTGAGGATTAATCTTTCAAATCCTGGATGTTTAGGAAGCACCCTACAGTCCCACACTGAAAGTCAGCCCAGTGATACTGACAAAGATTGGTTGTGCAAGTGTAGTGCTGTTACGTTGTCAAACTATAGGACATAAGGTCACTAAAGTAACAGCAATAACCTTCTATAGCTCCAACATCCGGTAAATATGCATCCACTTAATGACGTATAATATTTTAGTGGTGTACCATTAACTGGTGTTTTCATTTGTTTTCCATTTTTAGCTTTTCATCAAATGAACAAATCTGACTGGTGACAGAAAATACAGAGTGAATAAACATAATAAAGGAGCAATAATAAGTTAGAGAGAGGTTTTACTATTACAAAAATAACCTGTATGACAATAATGTCTTGTTTAGATGCTCATACAGCAGCAATCCTTTGCTGGGGCTTAAGGCAAGTGTACATATTTCT
Source organism: Monopterus albus (assembly GCF_001952655.1). Lineage (NCBI taxonomy): Eukaryota > Metazoa > Chordata > Actinopteri > Synbranchiformes > Synbranchidae > Monopterus > Monopterus albus. Next base: position 2,924,886 of record NW_018127893.1, on the reverse strand, counting down.
TTCATACTTATTATAATCACAATAATAATGAATGTTAGAAAAAGCACATGTAAACAGTAAGACAAAGAAATAGACTAGTAAAAAAAACAAACCTCTAAACTCCTTTCTTGCATGGCAATACCCCTGTGTTTTTCTGGCAAGATGGCCTTTTGTACAAACCACTTTACAGTAATGGTTAAAGCTTTTATTCCATGTGGTGGTTTTATTTGGATGCGGAGAGCAAAAATAATTCTCAGTCAATTAAATGCCATTCATAACACAGAGATGGGCTGCTGTGAAAGCGGCAAAGCAATCCACATCCCCGCTCATTTATGGTGGGGATTTGGTTTACCATGGGAAAGAAGCAGTCGAGGTGGATCTGCAGAATTTCTCCCCTCCATCGCTCCTGCTAGTGTCTTGCTGAGATTTAAATAAGCCTAAAATTACTTGAGGGCCTTTAAATGCAAATTCTGATGAATGTGTAAAGCCCCTCCTGTAAACCTCAGCCTTATCATTTGCCTCCCAGATTATGGTCTTTCTGAGATGGGAAACAAGCTCCAGGGCCCCCAGTAAGCTGCAGGCTAGGGGCCACTCTGGAGAGAGAGGGATAGAGAGAGAGATGGATGGAGAGGGAGTGCGTGCCAAGGTCAGTGGTGGGTGCACTCACAAAATTCAGCAAGTATCAAGAGACTTACATCTTGGGCTTTGCACATCTACTGTGTTTCTTTGTTTGTGTTTGTTTCACAGTAACAAGGGCTTTGAGCCAGGATCTCTGGCAGATTAGGAAACAATCAATTAAATTAAGAAAAAGATAACATAACTGCCTTGTATCCCATGCATTATATAACACTCTGGTGCACAGCTACAGTGATTGGCCAAGTGTTCTGCATTTTTTCTTAAAGGGAGATAACAGATGTTGGAAGTGGCTTTGATAGGTACTGTATATTTGGCTCTGACAAAAATCCAAGATTGTTTGAAACATGAAAGGATTCTGGCTTGTGGATGCATTTACATCTGAATGGTACCCACTTCGTTACTTAATGATTTGAAAAGGCAGTTAAGGAGCTGAGCCTGAGCCAACGAACCTATGACCCAGCTGTGTCAATGTGTTAAACAAACAGATTCTGCTGCGTGGAGCAGAAACTACACTTCTCATGCCATGGAAATATGACTTATGAGTTTGGAATAGAGAAGAATACATTAGAATAGATTAAAATATACTAAAGCTTGTGCAGGAATCAAATAGAAGGTAATTAAAGCATTTATTAAAGCTTAAAGATTAAAGCAGTTATAATCAATATTTTTATAATAACAATGAATTATATGATAATACATAGTGAAGGGGTTGCTCAAACTGAAAAACCCTTAGACCAACTCACCAACTCCACAATTTTCCTAAGCTTTAAAGACCTTTATAGTTTCTTTCAGCTCATTGATGTGTTGTTTCCCTCACGCTAGCAACTCTAACAGTGTTTCTTTTTGGCCTGCCTGTTTTCAAGGAAAAAGTTCTAAAGAACAAACATTTGTAGTTCCAAATGGTACATTGGTACACACAGACAAAGTTAAACACTAGCTTATGAACATTTGTCAGCCAAAAACAAAAACAGAACCTAAAAGAAGCTAAATATTGAACTTATATTTGCCAGGTGGCCAGAAACATGACTCTAAAATAATGCTAATGTTAGTCTGTATCTGCTTGATGTGTAAATTAGCAATTGTTTGCTAACAGGTTAATATGTTAGTGATTTGTTAATACCTTGATTCTGCTTCCTCCAGGTGGCCAGAAAATTTATTCTAGATTTAATATTATAATAACATGACCGTTAAACACCAATGGTCCTCTGGAAAGTATAATTGTTGATTCCTGCTCAGGTTAATACCTGAAAAACTGACATTTGTCACCTTCAGATGTATTTAGTGACCTAACTAGCAAATGATAGCATAGTAGCACACTAAGCTAGATGGTGACTGTGGTAAATATTATATCTGCTAAACAGCGGCCTGTTAGGATTGTCATTGAATGATGACGTTAGCATTTACTTCAAATTACCACTGTGCCTAAAAACAGCCTCACACAGCCGCTTCTGTAACTACAGATGTTTGATCTGGTTTAATGTCGCATACAGTGCCATGTGTTTTAAACTAGTTTTTTTTATTTATGGAAAAACTTTATTGAGGCAGATTGAACAAACTGAAGGAATTAGTGAATTAGTGCTTGGAGGGTTTGGAATCATCACTTTCACAGTACATTTCATTTCCTCAAAACATTAGAAAAAGAGAAAATAGTTTTCGAAACCATAGGTTTTAGAAGTATTTTGTTATTTAGGTCTTTTTAAAATTGTCCTCTTGATGTCTGGATAGGTGAATACAAAGCTTTCTCTGGGCCAGCATCTATCAGGCATCACTGGAATTGCGGCTTAAAGCAATTCTGCATTGGTTCCAGAGGCAAGTTGTAATGGTTGCTGCTTGATGCTAAACAGTGTCACTCAAACACTTAGTAGCTTTCTGGGTTGTTTGGACGAGTGCCTTTACTTTCCATGCTGTGATGTTTCCAATTTGGCTTGTCCCCACAAATTAAAGTCTGCAACACTATTCATTTTACTACATATCAGGCCGTCTCAAGTATCACTCAGCTGCACCACTATTCATCCGTGCTTGTGCAGTACAGTATAGCACATTATGTCACACCACCATTTGATTTTTCTAAGCCTCTCTGTAGGCTACTTTCTGTGCATCTGGTACAGTGTGTAGGCACAGCTGGTGTCAACTTGGACACGTTCTGTCAAAAAGCACCAAACCTGCATCAAGGTAATGAGGGAAAAGCTAGTGATGGTGGGAGGAATGATGGTGGCAGTCTTGACTGATGTTATGGTTGACGGCTCTCTTGCTATTAACTCACTACCTCCACCTTACAAACACACACACAATCCCCCTTTCATCCCCTCCCTTTCTCTACAATGTCCCCCTGTCATACAGCCTCCCCTCCTCCCTCCCAGGTGCACAGAAACAATGTAGATAAGGTCGAGGACATGAGGAGCCCACCGGAGAGCGAACAGATGTCTTGTGCCTCTTGCACCACACTCAGAGATGGGGGGGGTGTGTGTTTGTGTTCTGTACAGTGACAGGTAGCTTGTCATGGTTGAAAGGTAGAGCCAAGTCCTACTCCCAGAAGGAAATGGAATGAATTTTTTTGAGTGGGTGGGGAGCAAAATAATAAAATAATGGGGGCAAGGGGCTCCCAGATAAAAAGAAATGTATTAAAAATCTGCCCTGGATGTACACACCTTGTTTTCTGGTGTTCTTTGTGAACTTTGCAAAAGGCTGTTGGTCAAAAATGGGACTGTCATTGTATGTGGGATGTTTTCAAACTCAGCTTGGAAAAAAATCTCCAATAATTAATAAATAAACAATAAAATATGTATAGTAATTAATTTAATCATTGCCCTGGAAAAAGCTGCTGTAAATCACTGAGGCAGCTATTTCAGGGTGCAAAGTCATTTACTGCTGTTACAGTTGACGAGGTCTTTTGTCATGACGGTATGCATGCTTTCCTTTATCATTCATGGGTCACAATGTTCTAGATTGGTGATTAGAGAGTTGGCAGATTCAGAGCTGCATTAATTGCCTGGGCATCTGAACACACACAAGCAATACACACTGATTAGATGCTACATTTTTCTTAAAAAAATTACTGTATGAGCCCTGTGCTTGCCAGCCTACTGTAATTGAAAGTAATATTGCTGGTTAATTCAAAATAGTCAATGTTCGTGACCAAGATAACGTCACCTTTGTCTTAATTACATACACACATACATGTGGCCCACTAATTGTTCATTCACCTGTGAATTAACACATTAGAAATCACGCTGATAGCAGCCATCTCACGTCCACCTACCACAATGAAAGTGATCCACTGTGTCCCCTGTGATAACTTCCTCTGTGATAATGTACATATTCATTATTCAACACAGCCTGTCAGATTAACAGAATATTCAGCAGATTGGCTGGTTAGCTGTCTGGTGGTCTTGTCTTTTATCCAGCAACTATAGTGTGCCCTGACTAGGTACATCATATCACCAGCGATCCCAGATGGTGTGAAGCGTATGATGACCTACTTTTGATCTGGTCTGGTCTAATCATTCAGAAAGGTTTGGATGGATTATGCAGTATCAGAATGTTTGCATTGGCTATGTTGACTTTTCATAACTACGCCCATGTATGCGTATGAATTTTTACATGCAATGTTTGGCCCCAAGGATTTATCCTTAATCTGGACTCAGAGATATCTGTCAGCCAACATTTTCTAAACCTTCCAGCTACTGAAGCCTGTGTATACTGTATCTTGTAGAGCTTAAATGTTCAAAGCCACCTTCGTGCCGTAGTTGGTGCATCCTGCATGATAAGCAGGCATTTTTCTCCCAGAGTACATTCTCTGGTGCATGATGAAGACATCACAACTGAAAGACAACTTCGTGTGTACTACTACTTCCTAGAAATGCACGCTTTGTATGAGTTAGGGTGTATTGGTTTATGAGTGTGAATGTGTTTATCAAGTGTGCTTGTGTCTACTAACTGAGGTTAGCATGGCTTCTTTAGTTTGTAGGCGACTGAATCCCTCTGAGAATTCCCCGCAAGTGTGCCTGCTGTGTGTGTGTATGCATGTATACATTATGGAAGTAAAGCAGCAGAATGTGTGTATAGCACACATATGCTGACAATCAGATTCCACAAGGAAACCAGGGCAGGATCTACATTACATAAGTCCACAATCAGTGGGTATGGTAGTGATTCAAACTATAGTAAACATGTTGGCAAAAGCTAATCAGTAAATCGTTTATCTCCTAGTGCTGCAGGCAGTCGATTCATCATTCTGGAACAGTACTGTATACTGAGGTCTATAAGGGTTGTGTTGTGGTATATAACCTCTCTCTCTCTCGCTCTGTGTGTGTGTGTGTGTGTGTGTGTGTGTGTGTGTAAGTGAGGGAAGTGAAAGAAGGTTTGAAGGTGTACAAATGTGTCTATTTCTCTCTCTCTCTCTGTGTGTGTGTGTGTGTGTGTGTGTGTGTGTGTGTGTGTGTGTGTGTGTGTGTAAGTGAGGGAAGTGAAAGAAGGTTTGAAGGTGTACAAATGTGTCTATTCCCATAACAAATGAACCTATTTTACAGCATTGTTACAGGCTACAGCTTTATTTTTCAGGAAAGATTAGGCAAGATCCAATCTTCTTATTCGAACAATCACTAAGGTTAGAATAATTAATTGGTGAAGTGGATTTTATTGACAGTCCTTTACTCATGTTTTGCAAGAGAACGGTCTCGTTCTCAAATTACAATCTGTGCTGAATTTCTTACTGATTGGTCTGGGATCAGTGCAGCACACTTCTAAGTTCCATTTGGTGGGCCCCCTGAATGTTTACAAGTGCCTTCCGTTGTAAAACTCAGACTGGTCTGACTTCCCTGAGGTTGACATTTGTTAACTATGAGGTGCTACGTCCTTGTTCTGTATACAAGGGAGAAGCAGCCAAGAAAGCACCGCCAGGGCACTGTAAAAATGCCTCACAGGATATTGAAATAATGACCCTTGTTTACAAAAACATACTAGCCCAACTCAAATCCTTTCCTCAAAGTTGTCTTGGGTCTGCTAATCCAATGGAATGGGGCACATGGAAAAGAAACATTGCCTCTAACTATCTGGATATCTGGCTGCGTCTGCCAAGCAGCCTGAATCTGCTCAGATTTTTTTGCCTATCAGTCTGGAGAGTGAAGGCACAGGCGCTGAATTAATGGTCATGAGATTTATTTGTTTGGTATAACAAGGACTGTAAAACAGTAAGAGCTCTGTGCAGCCTTGCAGTCCCCCTGCCCTGTGGGTACAATCAAATTTTGCCAGTAAATCAATAGAGCTGGAAGAGGTTTTTATAACCCGAGTTTAACACCAGGCTCTAAGTGCTCCAGGTGGCAGGTCATTTGTTCATTATCCCAACTTATCACAATAAACAATGGCTACTCTGATTGGACTACCCTGCTACTACTCGAGGAAAAATTGGAATGGAAGAACACAAAAATCTCAGCTGTGCAAGGGATGGCTAATAAGGAAGGCAGAGTGTGGGTAGGAGACAGGGGAGAACCAGAAGATTAACCACTGTAATTATGTACAGGAGCACAAAGGAGGACTGGGACAGTATGAGTAACAGATACAAGCTGTCAGTCTGTACCCATGACTCCTTTGATGCCAGGGTTATTATCATGCCTCTCTTTTCAGTGCCACCAACAAGTCTGATCTTTTAATATTGTGAATACAAACAGTGCACTCTGGTTCTTGTTTTGAGAACAGGGTTCCAAATATACAGTATATCTCCCTGTGAAAAGAGAGGAACAAATAGATGTGGGCTTTATTGTTTACAGCAACAAGGTGAATAACTTTGTGGCTTCTTTAAATGTGAATCATACTGCAAAGGTGAATGAGAGGTATCCAGTGGTAAGTTATGACTGCAAATTATTGAACATCAGTAGTGTTTGAATTACCACAGACATACTGTACACGTACAGGCACCGTTTATGCTCAGGACTATTGAAACCAAGATTTAAACATGATGCTTGTGCAGCAGGTAAAGCATTAACATGGTCCTGCAGATGGTTTTACCCAGGAGCTCATAGTAATGTGAGTGCCTTTATGTGACCCCGCTGAGAACTGAACTCCTAACCTTTGACAGCCGCATGCTTTATCAGCTAAACTACAGTGGAGCACAGGGTTCTGTACCTTGTAAGAGTGAGCAATGTGTTTACAGAAGATACCACAGCATATAGAAACCACACGGAATATTATTGCCATAAGGCACAGAGCAGAATTGCTCCAATCTTAGTTATTCAAATTTTGTGTGCTTAATTTATGACTCCTGTACCGGAGCGTGGCAGCTGGAGTTTGTAATTATACAACATACTCCACTCTTTCTACTCTGCTGCAGACACACTACTGCATAATTTACATGTCTATTAGCTCATCAATTACAGTGTAATTACTTAGATGCACAACTAGCTTTTTACCATATTATAAAGCAAGTCATCAAATGAATAAGTGAACAAACAAACAAGCAAACAAGGTGATAAAGATGGAGCCAACAAAGAGATGAACAGTGAAATGAAAGGCTGAGTTTTCAGTTTGTGATCTGGTCGCCCTGGTTCCTCCAACATTGTTTTCCCTCTGCTTCTCTCTGCGGTTAGTCCGAGGGTGCTTTATCCTTGGCTTATCATCTGCGTTTGTTTACCCCTGATTCCACTGTTCTGCAAACCGTCTCATGATTCATTACTGTGATTAATAAGCCTATCATGTGAAACAAAAATATTGTAGCGTTGCATCTCAAGACTCATTGTCTCTCCCACAAGCTTTGTCAGGGATGCATAATCTGGCTGCATTAAACTGTTACTGCTTTTCTCTCGTTTGCTCTCTTTCTCTCACTCTTGATCTCTCATCGTCCCTCTCTTTCACTTTTTTTGTGAATAAATGACAAAATAATTTTAGAAATGCATTATGCATTGCTTTGTAATGGAAACAAACAGAGACTGTCAGGGTGGCAATTCTAATGACCATCAGCAGCACCTCATCCTGTATGCATTACTTATAGAGGCTAGATTTTGTTTTTGTGCTGTGAATTCTAAAAGTCTAGCCATCAAAAGATACTAACAGCGCTGATGAACTTTTTGCAATATGGCACTAAGGTCTGAATTCCTCTTATTTCAGTAACCTTACAGCAGTGTGAGTGACAAACACAAGGCTGTCTTCAAACTGAAGTTGGGTATGTCTGGGGAACACATTTCTTTTCCATTTGTGATTGGCATGAGTTTCAAACAGTTGTGGCTCTTACATGTAGATGGAAATAACCATGGATAAAGTTAAAAGAAATAAATGGTAGTGATCTCATTATCTGCTCACTTGGAGCACAGTCTCAATGAGAGACATCTTTGCTGCAGCTTTTCAGTGTTGCAGATTTATTCTTTCTCAAAACATCTGCAGCATACACAGCCAATGTTGTCTAGACACCGCCAGACTGCACAGAAGGTATCCTTGAATTATATTTTTAATAAACAAAGGCCCTATTTTTTGCAGCATTGGGCTTTCATTGAGCCTCCTCAGTAAGAACAGCCCATTCAGCATTCAGCACATTCACGCTGCTCTTGTTTTGGCTGCTGCAGGTCATAGCAGTGATAAATCTGGGGAAGTTAGCCTTGGTAATGGACTCCAGAAGGGGTCTGGGAGTTAAACTGTGATGAGCAATGGAAACTGTGGTCAGCAAGAGAGCAGCTGTAACCCTCTAACAGGCATGAACAAGATGGGAGGACAGAAACAGCCAAATGTTCGGAGGCCCAGCAATGGGTCTATTTTAAGAGAGGGTTGGGGGCGGGACTCCAGCCGAGCAGCAGTTGAGCAGCACATGTGGG
>NW_018127893.1:2910818-2916456 GCF_001952655.1 Monopterus albus | reverse complement strand
GAGGGCTAGAGATGAATTGCTTGTATGGAGGCAGTGTTAACTCTAAAAACTAGTTTTTAATGTTGGGTGTGCCTTGAGAGTTTGTGTAAAAATAAGTGGAGCTACACAAGTATAGCCCTGGAAAAACATTTGTGGCCACTGTTGCATAATCCTCTAGAGACATCGTTAGAAACTCACAAAGGCAAAAAAAAAAAAAAAACCATGAGGCGATTGAGAGAAAATGGGGAGAGAGAGAGTAGCTTGCTGCTTTATTGTCATTAAGGTCTGTCTTATATGCTCTCTCAGGTTCTGTCCTCTCTTTTTCACCTTTGACCACAGAATGATCCTCGATTCATGTTATCTGTTGAACACAACAGATTCTTTGTGAACATGCAAGAGAAATGGCACAAGTATTGGTACGTATATTACCCTCTGTGGGCTTGGTCTGCTCTGCAATAACAATTGACAGGAATATTCTGCCCACTGCATGTTAATGTCTAAATAACTGATGTGATTGATCAGACTATGGGAATCAATGAAATGCCTGGCTTAATAGATAAAGATGTTTCTTGGGAATCAATAATGATTATTATTCCAAAGGTTCAGACTGTTATTGTGGGGTCATCTATTGGATGGTTTTTTATTTTTGTTTTGAGTTCCAAAGATTCTTGGCATGAGGCTGAAATCCCATCGTCTGGTTTATGTCTTGACAAAGTAAATAAATGATTCGGTATCCTCGCCAGTCGGGCCGGAATGTCAAAGGTTAGGGGGTCAGAGCTGCAAGCAGCCAAATTAGGTTTATGGGCACCATAGGCTGAGATATGCTCTATTTGATTAGTGTCTGGATCATGGACAAACAACCCACGTACAGCTCACTGGTAAGTGTAATATTGGGAGTTTGAAAGTGAGCAACCAAGCATAGCAATTCAGTCACCTTTAGTATCCAACACACTGAACTTTTCAGCAGACATGTCCTGTTTTCACTGAGGCCTTGTGATTAAAACAAATGCTGGGAGAAAACAACCATGTTCAGATGGTGAGGTAAACTACAGTACTTGGCAGTGTGCTGGGTCTCAATGGGAAGAATACGTCTGTTATTGTTGAAAAGTTAGGACTTCTCCTGTGCAATCTGTCATTTGTTTTGAGGGCAATAGGCAACCCACAGGGAATGGATCTCATTTCAAACATTAAAGAAGCTTCCAAGGCACTTGAAGTAAACAAATTAGGCTTGGGGGTTCAGATGGCTCAAATGACAATATTTCTCAATAATTGGAAATGATAAAGAACACCCTTGATATGTTGGTGGCTTCACCATGTCCAGAAGGCAATATGAAGGGAAACTTGTGGTTTCACTTCACAATCTCAGTCTCATTATAAATCTTTACAGCAATACGTTTTATAACACTGTGTTTGGCTGAATAAACAGTTGTGATTTGGCACAAAGCAGACACAGTGGACGCATGACTTAAATGTGCTGCCAGCTTCTCTGTCTACACGATGGAAAGCAGGGAGCCTAGGAGCCTTTCTGGTGGAAATTATGAATATAAAGTCACGCATTATAGATTTGCAGGTGAATTTATTTATTCTCTCGCAAAAGCCGGAAATATAAGCCAGCCAAATCGATGCAGGAGAGTTCATCTCTGTCCACGTAATTATTTGCTAATGGCTACTATCAATTGTCTGCCCACAGCTTCTGCATCCAACACTGCTGCAATTAAAGTCAACGAGCACAAACTGTATTGTCGACTAAAGGTGCTTTGGCATTGGATCCCAGGTTAATGTATTGATTATCTTCTGCATGTTAAATTGGATTTATTTCACATCATCAGTCATGTTTATTTATTTATAAACACACTATAATTTATCAAAATGAAAGATTTTCTATGTAAGAGTTGTAGCTGTCAAAGTAATCAAATGTATTGTTTTATTATTAATTATAATGCACTCCATTCTTTTAATTAATTCCCCAATTAGCATCTAACAATGAAGTACAAGCGTAACAAGGCTAAGTGTGCAGTGCTGTGATGCTTGTGACTCTCTCATATTACATACACACAGGTCACAGAGATAATCTTCCATGAATGTGCACAATTGAAACTTGCTGACCATTTTAACCCTGTACCATCATTTCATAACACTTTCATAACAAATTCTGAAGGTATTTCCCAAATCCTCATAGTCCCTTCTAATGATGTGGAATCAAAAATAATCCACTCCAGTCTAGGAAAAAGATTGTTTTAATCCGTTTCTCAGTTATGTCCATTCGTCTCATATAAGCAAAAAATAGCAACAGGAAATGATGTTGTCACTCTGGCTTTGTGTTAAAGCAGTTCAACTGTCACAAAAAACTGAGAGACAACACCATTACCTGTCGCCATTTTTACTTTTCTGAAAAGCAAATTCTTTCCCCTGAAAAACTGACAAAATTAGTATTTTTCCTGGACCAGACTGGATTATGTTAAATTCCACAGCATCAGAGGAGTATTCAGGAAATATCTTCAAAATTTGGGTGAGTGTTATGAAACAACACTACAGGGTTAAAACGGTTGTCAAGTTTCAATTTCTCATGTTCACAGAAGATCATCTCTGTGACTTGAGTGTATGCTACACTCCATACTGCTTTTACATCACACAGACTTAACAAAAGTTTGCACTTTTTGAACATGGTACTTACTTATTTATCTGCTTGCTACCCAGTCCTGCACCCCCACCATTGTACTTCTGGCAGCATCAAAAGTTACACCCACAAAAAAAGCAATGCTTGCTGCTAGTGGAGTATTTTTTTTTTTATTCCTTGGAGACTTCCTGTCCATTCTGGATATTACTTTAGCATTTTTGTTGCTGTTTCCCTCACTGTTTTGTAAAGACAGTGATGCTGGTCCAACTGCATTAACAGATCACAAAAGAGGGGCAGTAATGGCTTTGTAGGTGTGTTGCTTATGTGTTTATGCCTGCGTGCATGTGCATATTGTACACAGTTGTGTGCTAAATACTGACATAAGCAGTACTGTCTGCCTACCTTACTGTGTTGTCCTTTTGTTTTGGCAAGGAATCCCACAGGAGTCCATATAGTTCAAGGAAAAAAAAAAGGGAAATATCTATTTGTTTTTTTAGTATTATTTATATTGTAACTATATTATGAAAGTGATGCATTTCATTGTTGCCAAAAGTTAATCCCAGGCTTATTTAGTGACTCCCAAGCTCAGGAGAGTGTTCCTATGTGCATAACACATTGTGTGGGGGTCTGGACTGCAAGCTTTCCTCCTCTGGCATTGATGTACACTAATGTACTCCACCTCCCCTTGGGGAGAGTTGTTTGGATCATCTCATCAGAATCCCATCCATCCATCCAATCTCAGGCAGCCTTACGTCGTTGTCAGTGTCCGTAATAAAATGATCTTAGCCGAGAGAGGCTGTTTGATTGCTGCTGGCCAGAAAGACAGCTTTTCACCTTCATATTATATTCCCCCTGTAGTCTGCACTTTAAACCTGTCTCACACTGACAAGCCTGCAACACCCTGTGGGGTCAGTGGGGTCTCTCATCAATGTCTAACCACCTAGTCTGACTGACGCAAATCCTATAGAATTGCCTGTTTAGAATTTGAGCCTGCGTCCCCTCTTGACACCTCCAACACGTCTGCAGATCTCCAGTAACAATATCACCTATTGAATCAATCCCAGTGCTGTATTTGAGGCCTATGGAAGTCATTGATCAGTGCTTTGATGTCATGGCCTTTTATAAATTGCGACCCTTTTAGTATTGGCATGCCCCATCACGCGCGGAGACAGTCTCTCCACTAGGCAAAGAGTGAGAGGTCCAGAGTTTGAGACAAACTAGTGTAATATAGCTGCTCCTTATTGACACTTAGTCTCCTCTGGGCCCCTGAAATGAATTCTGAGATGACAAGACCTTGACTTTGATCCTGACCTTGCATTTCATCTCAGAAATATATAATCAGGGCACCTGTAGAGGAATACAGTGTTTTATTAAGAGATAAAATAGGCAATGCTTTGCTTGACCATGACTTTTATTTGTACAGTAGCGTGACTCAATAGGTATTCCATAATGAAAAAAGATGTGAGGCACCAGGCAGCATTATGTTTTACGTGCTTGTGGGGTTTTTCAATGACACTAGGCCATATTTTGCTCTTCTTTCTTCTTTGATGCTCTAAACATTATGGGTTTTCAGAAAGAGGCAGCAGTCAGAAGTACTTCAGCTTGTTAAAATTTACCATAAACAGCTCATTGTTTTAAGAGGGGCAGACACAGCCATTTGATACCAACACAAAACTGGCTTCTTGCCCCCTAGCTATCATGTATTTCAGTAGTACACATGGGGTTTTGCAGATGAAATATTGCCAGTATAAGGCAAGCACAAACTGCTGTGGAGCATTTTTATTTTTACACTCGATTAACTGTTAAAAGCTCAAGCTGATAACTCATGGTAGATAATAATGTTACAGTGCATTATAACAGCTTAATTTTACTTTCATTTACAAAAATGTCAGCTGTATCAAATATATTTTTACACAGTGCTATCTTATATTTGCATTTTTCTTTGAAAATCTCCAGCTAAGACAAATGAACTTTTCACAGTGTGCAACAAGAACACAATCAGCAACAACTAAAAAATAAAATCCATTTTTATTATTTAAAAAAACAAATATCTGAGTTGTTTATTTAGATTAATAGATTTTCTCTGTGAAGATATAATGGATGGTACATTCAGTATCCCACCTATCTCTTTCCCCAGTGCTCTTCTTCCACCCCTCCCCCTTCGTGTTTCGTTCATATTCAGTCCATCATCTGTGTGCTTGACAGCAGTGTGATGTGTTCTCAGTGTGCTCCTTTACATGCACGCCAGTGCAGTCGAATGAGTCACCCAAACTGACAGCAGATGGTGCTCTTTGGGTACGAGAGGCTTGATCCATCCACTCAACCCACTCTCCATACAATCTATCATCATTCTCCTTCTCTGTCTTCTCCCCCAAGACCACTGAAGGGACTCTGGACCACCATCCTCTGCCATCATTTACCTTTGTGCAGGAGAATGTCAGTCTGCTCAGCCTTGGGCTTTTTATCCAGGGAGCTGGTGGCAGCAGTTTAGACAGGGATCCATGAGGCACTTCTTAATGATGTGGTTCAGTGATAAACCTGGCAAGACTGAAAATTGTCTCCGTGTCATAGGAAAAGCCAAAACGAACAAGAGGCACATTGAGAGTCTGCTGGAGGAAGGCCAAACGAGAGGATAAAGTTCAGGGCTTTAAACTTTCTAGATTGTCTCATTCTCCAGATGTTTGCATTATAGTGCTTGAAAGTTTTTAATCATTTATTAAACTCTAGACCGGTGGTGGATAGCTATAAAAACACTGCAAAATAAGGCAACCCTATCAATTAGCATACATTAAATATGCACATGAAGACACTAATGTTATATAAAAGCCATAATGAATCCATTTGGAAACCTGATATACATTGTGTAGGATTTAGTTGTTCACAAGCTGCAAGCCCCCTCTCTCCAATGCAAATGATGTAATATACCAGAATGTTGTTAGGACCCAATCAAGTATATTGCAGTGATTATATTAAAATCCAACTTTTCTGTTAACTCAGCAAAGCTGTACCGGTACTCAATTAAGATCTGTTATAAAGGGAAAG
>NW_018127893.1:2903064-2910808 GCF_001952655.1 Monopterus albus | reverse complement strand
ATCCCCTGCTCTGCTAAATGCAGGCTACTACTAAAAGGGTCACTGTGGTGACCTTGATTCACCGGAGGCTTTGAATGCACAATCTACTGGTTTCAGCATATGCAATAATTCTCATTGTCTTCAAGTGAAACATCAATGAAGTGTGTCTGCAGGCGCTTGTGCAGACTGTTCTTAATACATTTCCTATTTTTCCACACAATAAAAATCAATGCACAAATAATTCATGAATTCATTAAGAAAATATGTCCACAGTTCTAAACCTATGGTTCCCTTTCACATTAATGCTTTGACTGAGCGACAGGCAGTGGAATTCTGACTTAAAAAAAAAAAAAAAACATTCTCACAGTTAATAGTCCTACTTAACACTCATCAATCACAGCTGTCAAAAAATATTGATTGCTGGTGAGATTAAATCAGAGTTATTCCACTGCGATGGCTACTACAAAGTACAGCTATTACAGTGAAACAGTTCTTGATTTACTGTGAGAGAAGATCTGCTGCTTTGTTTTAGTGTACTGCACTGAGCCGTGTGTGTGTGGGTACTCGTATGTAGCTGAATAGAGCTGAATACATCTTTAGACAGTATTTGGAAGTAAATTTTCTTTTTCCGCGGCATGTGGCTGCATTTCTATTCATCTTCTGGAGCTTTATTTTGAAAGAGCAATGCATAAGAATCAACTTTGACTACTTTGTTTCACTGTTACAGTTGTTGTTGTTTTTGGATGGGCCTCCAAAAAAGGTGGAAGGTGGATGTTACACTGTATGACTACATCTTCGCATAATCCAGATGACCTATAAGTATGTGGCAGAACTGATGTCATCAGAAATACTCATGGGTGCATTTCTAAAAGAGTCCTACCACCTGTGACACTCTCCTTATTTTTGTATCATACAAATAAACTAAACTACTAAAACCTGTTCTCAGCCTCACTGGCAGTATGGAACCACGCTCTGCTGGAGATGTACTGTCTGCCCCATTTGACCTCTGTTGGCTTCATCACAAGGGACCTATGAAAGCCCTGTGAGTAGCAGGCCTGTTCTGTACTGTGAGCTGCAACGCCTTCAGACAGGTGCTGCAGAGTGTGTCTCAGTGCACCCAAACAGCTGGAGCCAGTCATCAGTGCTCACTGAAGATGACATCACTTGACAAGTGTTCATCTGACTCATCTCCTGCTCTCTGGCTTCATTTCAGGCCCCTGACACATGCTTCACCTCCGAGGCACTCATACACGAAAGGAGGGCTGGACTGGATGAGGGCTTGGCTGTGGCTGCAGGCGCTAAGTTCTGTCATGCTGCTTTACTATGCCAAGCCTGTGTAAAAAGGAGGTGAGGTAAGAGGGCAGAGGTAGGTGATGCATTCCCACTCATCATCTCACACTGACAGGTGCACTGCATTGCTTCAATAGCCTTTTAATATCGGAAAGAAGAATGCTGTACTCAATGTATCATATATTAGGGCAGTTGGGGAAGAAATAAGCCGGACACAAAGGGCAATTAAACTAGTCAAGAGCAGGAACAAAGCTATTCCACTTTAGTGTGTAAGGCTGTGAATCAGGGATGGACCATCACTGCCTAGGACATAAAACAGTGATCGCTTTAATTACCTAGCATAAAACCCACAGTATAATATTCTTACCCCAGTATCATACAAGACTGGAGTTGTATGATCCTCTGGAGGTGACGGGAAAGATGAAGGTAATGTAAATGGATGGGCTCCTTTGTAGGTGGCTGTAAAAAGCAATCAATTAATTTGGTAATTTATATGTTACAATAGAAGGTGAACTGGATAGAATATGTGAATGTGTTTGCCATTAAACTGTCCAACACATCATTTTTAACTTTAAATGGCTCTGCATGCATGGAATGTGTGGTGAGTGTGCTCTGCAATTTCACAACACATTTATAACTGTACTTCATCGCTATAGGACCCCTTTCTGATTTATCAAGCATATATAAAAGGCTTCCAACAGGAAATGAAAGAAGGCTACATGCACATATAAATGCAAAAAGATAGATATATAGATTGTTACAGTAATCATGAATATGATGAAGACGACGATGCCTCATAAAATCATGATGGAGGTGTTATTGTTGCACTGGTTCCTCAACCCCTCTTTTCCATAGTGCAGCCAGCTGATGAGCATGTGCTGAGCAAACAGCATTACATCATCCCTCTCCTTCCCAGCAAAGTGAGCCGTGGCACTATGAGATCAGAGCCCCCTTGTTATCCCAGTAGCAGAACATAGTGCTGCAGGACCTAAAGAATCCTCTCCCATAGTCTGGGAAATGAGACGCTGTCTGCAGCAAACAGAGCTCAGCTTAGGTTCATTGGCAGGTGAAGCCCCTGTTTCAGGTGCAGAGCAGAGAAAATCTGTAGAGGACTTTAAATACACGCACACAAACAAACAGGTAGGCACAAATACACCCAGACACTTGGAAACTTGCATATTCCAATGCCCCATGGTGTTTGCTGTGTATTCACAGAGCATACAAATTATTTTTTAGATCAAAGACTTTTTGTAAGTTAGAGTGCCTGTTCTGTTTAAATATTTTTAGTATATATGTACAGTATATATGTTTCTGGAGTACTCACTGCAGGCACAAAGCCAGACAGAGCAGTTTCATTTAATACTTACATTCACTTTGTTGTTTAACAAAAGCAGATTTTACACTCATAGTTGCTTCCCAGCCAATATTTAGCTTTATTAGATGTATATTAGTCTGGGCACTGCTCTGTGTCCTCCCTCTCTGCTCAGCTGACATTTGGGATTCAGGCATATGAAGATGAATGGACAGATGATCTAATTCTTGTGAACCTATGTGACTCCTGTCACTGTCCTCCTCCAGTTACACAGCTTCCACCCTCTCACTGCCCTGCCCACACCTTTTCCTCCATTCTGGTTATCCTGTCTGTGAGACCGTAATGATGACAAAGACTAACCAGTAAACAGCAACATCTAGCACCACAGAGGTCCCTTTATGGCGCAGTGAGGGTGAGGGATGAAGCATTGTTGTCATCCAGGGAAGTGCCAGCAAATCACCGCAAACAGCGAACAGTCGGGCAGTGGAGTGTAGATGACCGTGACTCGCTGGCATCGAGTTGAGCTGTTTGTCAACAATCAGTCAATCTGTCAGCGTAATGCAGTGCAACAAATTAACTCTGCCATCAGTCTCTGTCTGTGGCCAATTGCTGGAAAAAAAAATAGTATCTGCTGCTGGAAGCTGTAAAAGAATCTGCTCTCATACCTTAGCATGACTTGGTTTTACTAACGAGGGACTGATCCTGCATTAATATCGTGTCAGATTTACAGTCTGAACAAGTTTTCCACTTGGAAATGCCACAGTAATACCTTATTAAGTCAAATGTAATATGAATACATTTGTTTTGTTCAACATTTTGGACTTTATATCCTAAGAAGCTGGTGCCTTAAACCTTCATTTCTTTTTTAACACTCTACAAAATGGTGACATTAAAAATTCAGACAGACAGATTGTGGATAACCAAATGTTTTTTTCATGCCCTTGTTGCCCATGCACTAATGCCTACATTCCCCTCTTGTTGCCCATTCCATGCCAAGCTTCAGCAGCTGTGACAACACAGGAACCAGAGACTTAAAGAGATACATTGTTAAACACAAACCCATCACACACACTGCCATTCAAACACTCCCCTCTAACTAGATTAACACTTTGCCAGCACTCTGATGAGTGCAACTTACATACTTTTCTGTCGCATGCAAAAGGAGCAGGGGGACAGTATAATGACCTCATGCAAACTGATTGGCATGTACGCTTTGTGCTTAGTACCGTGTACGCATGCACACGCATGGACAAACAGAAACACGTGTGCACATGCACACATACACACTGTCTTTTTCCTTGTGCATGAAATCAGTTCTCAGACACTGTGGCCACGCTTGCAGTTGTCCCTTTTCAATTCTTTTACAATTGTTGAGCTAAGCACCATTGTGAGCCCAAAAAGGATTAGAAAGCAAGGGATAAAGAGCAAGCTGCACCCAGTTTCAAACTTCTTTAAGATGCTGCCCAGAGTGATACAATGCACTATTGCCAGTACACAATGTGAGCGGGAGATTTGGGGGGGAGATGTAATCCCTCAGGTCATCAGTTACACATGGTAAGATGTTCTTAAACACACACACACACACACACACACACACACACACACACACACACTCAACCTTGTGTTTTGTCACACAGATGTGTGTGATTAAATCTGTCTTGCCTATTGTGGGGTGTAGTTACTGTATCAATATTAATCATCAATAGAACAGCATGGTCTTCAGTCACTGCTTGATTAATCAATATATTGACATTATCGCACCTGCGTAAGATAAATAACCCATGAACATGAGCTTGTTGTGCAGGTCATTTTTTATACATGAGAGAATCATTCAAAAGTAACATCCCTGTGGTACAGCTGAGGGTGGCCTGAAGGTGATGCAGCATGTATGAGGTGTGTTTGTGTGTGTGTGTGTGTGTGTGTGTCTGTGTTCATTTCACTCCCACCAGAAGCACACATATACTGGAGGAAGCACATACACCAACACACATGTAAGCCAAGCAGACAGATTGTGGAAATGCTTGTTCCACTCTGATGACATCACCGTCTCGGCTAGGTAGCTGGGGCATTTTCCATAGGCTGTCCTCTGTTGCTGTGGAGAGGCCTCCGCCAATCCCCTCCCCTTTGTCCTTAAAGTATACAACACTGGCTCCATGAATGATCTGTGACATCGCTTCCTTTGGGCCGATCCAAAGACAACATTATGTGACCGTTCAGAACCCCCCTCCGGCCCCCCCACAGACCCCCTTTCAGCTTTCAAATCACTTGATGCAGGGTGTTTATGGCTATTTGTTGCGTACTGTGTGAGGAGAATACTGAACAAGCCTCACGAGGATTTGATATGACATGTGACAGCCCATCATCTGAGGGTATTTACATTGGTTAAGCATTTATATTTAACTCAGTATCTTGGTCCTGGCTTGTACATATAAAAAAAAAAGTGTTATGTATGTCAGCTTGTTTTGGGATTTTAAGAGTGATGTAGGAAACACTAAATGCAGTGGCTGGAAAAAGAATGGGCCAGTGGTTGAACACTGACCAGAGCTCACAGAAAAGGCCATGTACAGAACTGCTGACAACACTGTCTATTACTCTGCAGCCCATGCACAATGCATGAACTGGGCATGCTTTAAATCCTTGGCTGTTTCGCTCGATACCCATACCTGACACCAGCTGAAGATCTACTGTATATGTCTTGAAACGTCTCTCTACCCCCTTGTTTCAATAGCCATGTCCCCTGGTAGACATTTAAAGAGGTGTGGGCAGCTAAATCATTCTTTCTCAGGGGCTTTCAGAGAAGAAAGAGTTAAAGAGGTCAGAGATATATGTTATTTTCCCACTGGTGCAGCACTCAGGATGTGTCAGAGTCATGTGTCAGGGAATGACAGTGAAAAGAAAGATGGCAAGAGAGGTAGAGCTGGCAGACAAAGGCCAGTCTTCAAAGAGAAAGCTTTAGATCAGCGGATCGGCAGGTGATGCACCCTGCGCTCACAAACATGGGCACACACACACGTACACATATACACGCTACAACAAGTGGACAACGCTGCAGTTTGATGCTAAGATTGACCTATCTGGAGCCTGTCAGAAACACTTGAAAAAGACATACAAACAAACACACTGATTCACAGACAGAAAGGCACACAGATGAAACTTTACTGAGTACATTCAGGGTGCCCCTCAACAGCCCCCCTCTGCGAGTTAGTCAACTTGACAAATGGATCTGGGTAAGTGTCAATTAAACTGAAATCAAATAAGAAGAGCATGTATATATTTCTGGAGACCAGTCTAAGCTTCTGCCCAGAGACGGGAGTTGATGCGCACACTGAGCTTTATATGAGCAATACATCAAACAGACAACATTATCATTGACTACACCTCTGAAAACTTCAACATGATTAATTGTAATTAATTACTGAAATGTTATTTGTAGGCTCATTTATCATATTTGCATTATTCAAAATCCATCATCAAAATGTAGCCAGCAGAAAGTCTTCTGGATTTTCTTCTTCTTCTTTTTGTTTTTTCATCAAAGTGCTAAGTCATCAAGTTGCAATTTGGTGCGTTTTCACTCTCTTCCTAGAGACAACTTCAGACAGCCACTGGTAAACAGTTGAGTTTCAGCCTTTGTGGAATTCCAGCTTGCGCCAAACTGATCTGTTTTGATGCATGTGTGGCTGCTAATTTGTTTCAAAGCACATTTGTCAGTTATATTGATCACTGATATTGGCATCTTGTAATGCAACATATGTCGGTTTGTACTGTTTAATAATGTAAAGCATTTGCATGACAGGAAATGAGGATTTGTGAGATTGAAAAAGATGAGTGACCATCATTATGCTTGGTAAATATTTGCTGAAAAAGATTTTTTTTTTCAGGTTCATAAAAAAACCTGCCAAGCTGTTTAAAGTGTTCTCCATTTAAAGAGGAACTAATTGATGACCATTACATTAGTAATGACCTCAGTCAGGATTCCAGCCAATCCCCTTCATGCCAAATCATCACTCTGACTGAGACCACAAGTGCTGGTGAAAGTCAGTATGCAAGGGTCATTACCCCAATTAATGACAATTCTTATTACATAAGCAAAACTCATCTGAGAGTAGAAGTCAATACCTTTGTCATAGTTATGATAATGGACTTAAATGCTCATCTGTAGTGATATGCACAGGGAGAACTTTGGAGCTAGACACTAAAGGACATCAAAGCGACACTAAAGGACATCAAAGCTGCAGTATATGTAATTAAAATGAGTGCATCTCAGCCATTGCAATTAAACAGGGAAAAGTGTGTCGGGGCCTGTGTATGATTTGTGTCATTAATTTTCATTACCAAATGTTTATTAACCCTTTTATCTTGTGTAGTCTGTTCTGTGTGCACCATGACTGTGGCTCTGTGTCAGATTGTGAACCTTGTGGTGTTTTTCTCCTCCTACAGAATGTTCCTATCATGGGAAATTGCATGTGCGGTCCAGGGAACTGTAAATGTTCATGTTTTTAATACACAATGCATTCATCAGCAGCAGGGAACTGCACAACATTAGCAGGCGGTCCAACGAAGGAAATATTACAGCTCGTAATTAAATTTGAAATTAAGTGATATTTCATCTCTTCTCATTAATTAGAAAAGAGGTCTTCTGTGATATAATTATTTATTCCTAGCAGTAGGAGAGGACAATCACAATCCCCTCAGTGATGTCAGGTATTATTACACTTCAAGTGAGGTGGTGGTGTGGATACACTTGAAATGTTTACAGCCACATGCTGTAGTTTCTTAGCATCAGCATGTTTATGTGAGGTTCAAGGGATTTTCAGGGCTCATTCATGATTGATACCTACAAGGCTAGTGTGGTATACTTTAGGTATTAACCAGCATCAAGTTGGTAATGCAAAGGTGAGATCCTGAATCTGTGTGAAGGATTGCAGGAGGGGTGTTGCAGGTGTGTACAATATGGCCATGTTGTGATGAGTTGGCTTGAGTGTGTTATGTGCCGTTCGCACCTGTCAGTGAGCGAACGAGAAAGAGGCGGACCCAGGTAGCCGACTTCGGTGCAAGCAGTGATTTATTATATACAGTGATGATGAGAGTAAAAATACACAGAGGGAAATAGTGTGTAGTCCTGTCGATGAGTAGTAGCCGGGTGTTTGACCAACAGCAGGAGGC
>NW_018127893.1:2902257-2902729 GCF_001952655.1 Monopterus albus | reverse complement strand
GAGTACGGGGGCTGTGGTGAACCGGTTTTTGAGATCTTGGAAGGCCTGCTCTGCTGTCCTGGACCATGCAAACTTCACCTTGGTGGAAGTGAGCTGGGTGAGAGGGGCTGCTATGGAGCTGTAGTTTTTAATGAAATGGCGGTAGAAGTTTGCAAAGCCCAGAAAGCGTTGCAGGTCCTTCAGACAGGTGGGAGTAGGCCAATTGGTTACAGCAGTGATTTTTGATGGGTCGGCGCGTAGTCTTCTCTTTTCGATGATGAACCCCTGGAATCCCATAGGGAAGGAGTGGAAAACGCACTTCTCAGCTTTTACAGTACATAAAGGCCATTTTCCAGGAGTCGAAGAAGGACGTTACGGACGTGCTGGATGTGTTTTGTGAGGGAAGAGGAATAAATGAGAATGTCATCAAGGTAAACAAAAACAAAACGGCCAAGATAATCACAGAGGATGTCGTTGATCAACCCCTGAAAAA
>NW_018127893.1:2840725-2899773 GCF_001952655.1 Monopterus albus | reverse complement strand
GTGGAGACAGAGAGATGATGACAATAGTAGAACAGATAGGCGACTGAGCATTGACCTGCCTGGGAGGGGAGAGTGGAGCCACGGTCCGGAGGAACAATCCATGGGGAGAACACAAAACAGTAGCTGGCTAGGGAATAATAATATACAAAAAAAAAAACGAGCCAGCATGGAAAAATAATGGCCTAGAGACAAGAACGAACTGGCAAGTGACTGAGGAGTGAAACCGGGTAATATAGTGAGCAACCTAATCAAGTGCAGCTGGTGATAAGGGAGTGAGGAACAGGTGAACGTGATTAGTGTAAATGGGCAAGAGACAGTAGGAAAGGTGAGGGAGGCCAGAGCGGCCAAGCAAACCTGACAGAGTGGCTTTATTCTTGTTTCCAGTTTCTGTTGTTTTTTGGTTAGCCACACTGATACTGTGGCTAAGTCTATGTTAGCACTGATTTCTACCACCATTGTGTTGGCACAGATATATAAAAAACACAGTTTAACATCCAGTACTCTAACTATTGAAAACACATGGCGTGTCATGGTGCATTAACTGTGACCCAAATTAGAGAATGAATGCTCATACGAACACGGTAAACAAAAGAGTCTTCTTCCCATGGGCGTCCATGTTCCAGCCATCCCCCGCATCTGATTGGTCAATGCAGGGCCTTTGCCAGATGATGTCACATGTGGTGCAGCGACTTTTTCGCTGGACGGAGCTGCGTCGTTGTGCCGGCGCTCCCCGCAGTGCTGGCGCCAGCTGCGGAGAACCCAATCCCCCATAGAAATGAAGGGAGAGGGCTGCGTTTTTCACACCTTTGAAACTCAGTTTGATGACAGCCTTAATCAGGCTATAATGACATTAGGCCACTTCCTTTGTGTACATCTGAGTGAAAAAAGGTGTTGCTCAGTGGTGATCACTATCAAAGCTTAAAGCAGCCATCCTTGTTAAAGATGTATAGAAGCACAGATAGTGGCTGGTAAGGGATTAAGAACACGGACTCTCATTTCAGACATATATTCCCGGTAAAGTCAAGAGGGGATCTGGAGAATAAATACCTTTACCCAGATACATGGATACCAATGCCACCCTAGTCACCTGGTCTTAACTTTGATCAGTAATTTTCTAGTAACGAGATTTCTGTGATTTCATTAAGTAGACATTTCGCACCTGGGAAGCCTAAGGCTTTGCCGAGAGATCAATGATCTAATCACGTTACCGTTAAACCAATTGGCTTGAAAGTCCTTTGTGATATCCTTTT
Source organism: Monopterus albus (assembly GCF_001952655.1). NCBI lineage: Eukaryota > Metazoa > Chordata > Actinopteri > Synbranchiformes > Synbranchidae > Monopterus > Monopterus albus. Next base: position 2,898,523 of record NW_018127893.1, on the reverse strand, counting down.
ACTGTTTTAATGACTTAGTTCAGATTAAACAGGTTTTAGGAGCTAGGGATTAAGGGACACATCCACTGATGCATAATTTATTGGAAAGAAAAGGAAAGGGCCACATGCCTGCCACTCAACATCTACTGGTCAGTGATGGCCTCCGGACAGGACAGACTTCACTGGTTTTAAAAGATTTAATTTCCCTCTTTCTTCTTTTGTTGTAAAAATAAGATATAACCTTCATAACAATGCTGAAAGTGCTCAGAGCTACCATTTGCCACCGTTGGTTTGTGACTCACTATTTCCTCATCAAAGAACAGCAAGTGTTGTGTTTAACCCCACAATGAGCCGCCGTCATTAATGAACAACCACTGACAGTTATTTACTAACCATATACAGTAGTGGGTGATGATTGCCTGACTCACCGAGAGATCCGCAACATGTAATTTACGCAATTTGTGTTTCATTAATCATGTACCTAACTTACCTGATGACTGCCTAAATTGTAGCAATTACAATGAAAATAGATTTCTTATTGTAAATGCCTTTTAGTGCTGCAAGAGAGGCAATAAAGGTACAAAAATTCAGACATTATTTAAAAAATAATCCATTTGATTTTCCTGTCCAAGAGAGCTGTGGCCCGTTTACCATCCATCCAGTCATACAGAGGTCTCATATCTAATGACTGCTGTATTTCTCCTGCAGACAAAGTGTGTGCTTGTTGGCCCTCTGGCAACATGTTTCCTCAGACTACCTCATATATGGTTGGCACTGAAAACGCATGTAACTAACATAATAAAACACCACAGAGTCACATCTGCCAGTGAAAAGGAATAGCTCTGCTGGCGACAGCCCCACACCCATGGCTTTGTCAAGGTTCTAAAAAGTTAATTATGAATTGAAGACATATGGTTGAACACTTTCCAAACATATTTTGTCTCTAGCTTCCCCACTCTCTCCTCCCTGATTTTTCTGGCTGTTGCTTCATCCTTTTACCAAAACTGTCTGGGTTTGTTTTTTTTTTTTTTTTTTTTTTTTTTTTTTTTTTACAGCCCTGTTTTAGTTCTTTGGCTCAGTAATCTTCTACAGGCTCCTCAATTATGTGTCCTTGGGCAGGAAAAGCCATTTCTCCTGCTTGAATGCCATGAATAACAATAACAGCGCATCGAAAACACATTACCAAACACAATTAGAGCAGACAATGCTTCTGTAACCTGCAAGGCCACTAACTCACGGTCCCAAAAACATGTTTACTTTAAATTAAGTTTATTCTCTGTCACTGCTGTCACGCACCTTTTTCTGTCTCTATCATAAAATGCATGTTTTCCTCTTAGGAGTAATTTTAATGTATGCAACTGACTGGTGTGAGAGTTTTGAGGAATTGAGGATTTATGAAATAAAATACAAAAAAAGAACTGAGACAGCCCTCTGGAGGAATGTTTGACAGACTTTTTTCATGCACTTGCTGTTTGTAGATGAATTGCCATTCTGTTGGCCTGAGTTTTTTTATTGGTTCACCTGGTGCCTATAAAAGCCACTGGTAGGCTGTTACTGTGTCACTGGCAACTGGCTGATTCACCATGCACTGACTAATCCAGTGCAGCTGAGAAAGAGAGAGAGAGAGAGCGAGAGAGAGAGATTCATCTCCTTCAGACACCCTTCTCCAGTAAAACACTCCCAACACAGCCCTTGGCTGTGCAGGAAGTGAGGGTTATGAGTATGCATTCTCGTACTGATTTCACTTTTTCTGGCAGTATTGTGAGCTGAAACAAGAAGTAAGAGTGATACCTGATTTTGAAAAAAGATGTAGGGTAATGACACATTAAGTGTGAGCCTGCCTCCATCGTTTTCTTTCCTCTTCATCATTGGACTCAGACTGCACTGAAATGTCCCAATGTCATGACTATTCAAATACTAAAATTTAAAACCTACCCAACGAACAAATATCTGAACAGTTGAATAACTAGGTCCAGCCATACTAAGAAGAATATAATGTTTAGACAAAGACATTTTCATGCTGAACATCAGAGTTTCGGAAAACTAAGCTTAACTCAACTTTTCCCACAAGCTGTTTGTTTCACTTTAAACAGTAAGTACTTTAGTGTGTTAGTTTAAAAAAAAAAGAAAGGATTGTCATATGTTGTTATAGCAGCAGTAATTAGATCAAGGTCTACATTGATATGATAAAGTATATTAAAAGAGGCAGCTAGCTGAGAAAATAAAGCTAATTAAAAAGCTTGTAACTCTCTTTCAGCTGCTTCACTTTTTGGGGGGCCGCCACAGTGGATTCCTAGCATCCACAAATGTGATTTGGCACGGGTTTTACGTTGGACGCTAAAGAAATTACTGATAACATTAACTGCAAAATAACATTTTGCATATTTCTCACTATCACAAAAAAGCATAAGGGGTGCAACAGCATATTGCAATGAGATGTAAATGCAAATAGGGCTTAGTGTGAATGCCATTTGTTGCAACTGAAACTGTATTCTGGCCTCGTCCACCTCGGGGAACATACAGTAGTCCAGGATATACCATTAATGGAGGAATTTTACTAGAGAGCACACCTGCTAGTTTTGTGTTATCTTAATAGTGCAGGTGATTGTCAAACTGCATTATTACACCTGTCTGAAGAGCAACATACAGTCCACGTGTAAACCACTTTCAGTTTAAACACGCCCGCACTTATCATGATTAATTTTCAAATCCAAATGTCAGTGCTGACCATGTGAGACAAATATGAGTACGTTTTTGAAGTACAGCAGAGTTTGACTCATGCAGTGAAGTTATTAATCTGTTCTCCCCAACTCATCTCATTGTCCCCTGCGTAATGATGGTCTGTGTTAATTGTGACTGTTTATAAAATGGAGCTCAACGTTGGAGCCAAGCTGTGCTAATCTCATCATCCTTGTTTTCTTTCTCTGCACCACTAGGTTTGAAAATCAACTATTGATGTTCCTTATTACATTAGGTGAGCTGCTTGATGGCAATGCACAGCTGCAGGCCGTTTGTATGGATATCCTATTGATCTGATTTACATATATAGAGAGTTTGTTGTTTGTTGCTGAGCAGACAGTGTATCTAAAAGTGAACTGGTGAAAATGTGATATTCTCTGTCCCCTTGAAGAGGGATTTTTACAACTGGTGTCAAAAGATTAATCACAAAAGTCACTATATTGCTGAGAAATGTATCTGCTGAGTAACTCAATCTAGATGTGACAGTTTTGGTCTGAATGACCAGTGACCAAGATTTTATGATTTTTGAAACATCTACACTTAAAACAACACTTTGGGTGCCTGTGACGATGAAAACACGAGTTGTCACTGAACGCCACGTTACAATGTTTTGGAAAGACCAAAGCTTCAGTGAGAAAGTGGAGCTGAGGCAGGTCGGCATTAGAGGGCACAAATATTGGAAGCAAACAAGACCAGAAAAGGTGAATAGGAAACTCACCATGCTTTATTCATAGAAATAGGAATGCGGGGGTTCATTTTGCTATCAGTGTATAATCACCAAACACAGCAATAGCATTTAGCTGTTGCCCCCCCCAAAAACGTTCTTTGTATCTGTATGTCTGTATGCACTTGGAGAGTAAAATATTGTACAATATACTGTAAAGACACTTCTAGAGGCATATTTAAAGTTGCATTAGTTTGCATGTGTGATCTGATGCTAGTTGTAAACAAGGCTGCCCTAATTTCATGGGTTTCCGGGGCGAGTGGAGAAATACTGCCTCATTTGTCACAATGTGTTCCCAGTGCACATATGAGAGGGGTTAGAATTGCATTAGTCTTCTCCATAGTGCAGCACGCTGGGGAGCCGCTGGGCAAACAAGCAACTTGCTGTATGTATAGTTGGCTGTATATATATTGGCAATGTAGAGATGGGACAGGATGTACCATCTACCTCATGCAGTGACTGGGAGCAGGTTGTGCTGTCCCAGAGGTAGGATGTCTGTGCATTAAAGCCTTGAGCAGTGGACAGATTGGATGTCATCCAGCACAATAGGAGGAAACTGTGGGCCATGCACATGCAAAGCAATTCATATCTCTCATCCCACTGATGCAGTCCACCGGTAGTTTGAGCCAGTGGTGCGTAAACATCAATTAAAACATGACTATTAATGCTAAATTTGTCATTAGCCCTGAGGAGGAAGCAGTCATAGCCACAATTTGTCTCCTCTCTTACAGAAGCACACATAGCCGATTGCCTGCAGGACTTTACAGAGCGAGAAATAGGTCTGAACTTGTTCTCCACTGGGGAGAATATCAAATCCTGGTGCATTTTCATCAGCTGTCAGTGTCAGACAGATATTTCTGCCGGGCTGAGCAGGAAATTAGGCTATTAAATTATAGCTTTTCACAAGGCCCTCGTCATTTTGTCCTGCTTGCCTACAGATGTTCTATCAAAGTAAGTCATTGTAGCCATCTATCTTTCCCATGGCTAAATACCTTCTTTCAGCAGAACCAAAATACTATTTTATTCTCGCTCATCTCTTTTGTTTTCTCCTACACTCCTGTCTTTCTCTCTGTCAATCTCTTTCTCCCTCTCTCTCACCCTTTCCACTGATATCTTGGATTAATTTGCACCTGCTTTGGTTTCAAATTCAAAATCAATTCCAGGCAGGTCAGCAGGGATCATCAGCCAGGCCAGAGCAAAGTAGATTACTGATTACCATGCAGGCAACATGGCTTTCGTATCGGGACATCCGCGACCTAGATATCATCATCTGTATTATGCACTGTCTGAGAACCACTCGTAAGTTTTGAAACGTGGAAAAAAAATATGGGAGTAGCAGAGACAACCAAAATGCATTAATTCACATCACCCAAGAAATAGGTGTAAGAATAAGTTTTTCATTCCAATAAGAAGGAGGCAGAGGTATGAGCTTTCGATGCTGGTTTCCACATGGACAGGCATGATGATGATGTTATGGTTTTTTTTTGTGTCAATGCCTAAAACAAAAGTCTGAGTTTTATACATTCACCATTCACCCTGACCTCAGTCCAATAGAAAATTTTTAGGCAGAACTGAAAAAAGCATGTATGAGCAATGAGGCCTACAAACCTGATTCAGTTCCACCAGTTCTGTCTGGAGGAATGGGCTAAAATCCCAGTAACTTACTGTAAGAAGCTTGTGGAAGGCATCCTGAAACATTTGACTCAATTTAACTAATTTAAAGACAATGCTATTAAATAATAACCGAGGGTATGTAAACGTCTGACCCACTGGGAATGTGATGAAAGAAATAAAAACTAAAATAAATATTTTTCTCTACTATTATTCTGACATCTCACATTCATAAAATAAAGCAGTGATCCTAACTGACCTAAGACAGGAGTACTGAAAAATGTATTTGGCTAAGGTGTATGGAAACTTCAGACTTCAACTGTACTTCAGTGCTGTGTTCCTTCAGCTCTCCCTGCTCTGATACAGTCTGTTTTATAGCCTTGAACCAGGAAACTGATTAACTGTGCTTTTTATTTTTAGATTTGAATGATATTCCAGGGAATTTTTCAAATTCTCATGATCATCTGTGCTTGCTCCTTTGCTTGCTGAGATGCCAGTGGGGGATCGAGAAGTAGCACAGCGTTTTAAAAGGGGAGCATATTACACAGCACTCATCCAAGCTTGATGGGATAGCTGCTTTTCCTTGGTTTCTTTTTCTCTTTATCTCCTTCCCCTTTCTTGTCAGAAATTAATCTATCATCCTCTCTCTGTACTTAAACTTGACTTTACTATTGGAAGGCAATGGCAGAGTGAAAGGGAAATAGGTTCTCATTATTTCAGACCCACCGCTCACTCTGCTTATGATTGATCATTATCGAAAAAAGGCCCATTTGGAAGCAAGACATTTCTTCTTTAGAGGAGAAAGAGTAAAAAATGATAGTCAAAGTCCTCGCAGAATAAAGGAAACTGTACCTTTTCTTTGTGATGGAAATGATCTTTCACTATGCATATAAAACATGCTTTTGGATAAATTACTTGTTATTGCTTTTATGGGTGTTAAAAAGTTCCCACAGTAAGAGCTTTAGTTGTATCAAGGGCATTTAGGTTTAACAGGTCTGCATCTGATGCTACTATATATTGCACAGACCGTGCAAACAAAATGTTATGTGAAGGGAAAAAAAGTTCATCCTCAAAAGCCATTTACTTGTTTTTTTTTCCATATTATAAAAAGTACAAATCCTTGTAAATTTATACATTTCACTGAAATATATTTTTCCAGACTCATGGTTCTACACTGCAAGCATTTTGCTCACAGTTTTGTATAAAAAATATATCTTCATTTGTGTTATTTATGACCAGTGGTACAGTTTCCCTTGGAATATCATCAATATCAGACAATTCCTCAGCTCCCAATTTACATCCAATCCCAGTTCAAGAGTGTACAGCCAAAGTGGATGAGCATGTCTTTGCCACAGTCTTTCTCCAGTTTTAATTATACAAGTGCCATAAGAATTTTAAAAACATTGACAGCGGATGTAAAAATAAAAAAAAAAGTGGGAGTGAGCCTTATTTTATTCAGTATTTGTGTCTCATTGTCAAAAATGTACAGTATGCTAAATGGAGCATTTCTACTTTATTAGAACAGTATGTTTAAAAGTGTTTGATTTGATCTGCAATTATAATGCAAGATTACTCATAAAGAGCTCATATTAAAGCATGGTCTCTGTTCTAATGACATGATTGAAAATCTGGGTTGCATTGAGATTAAATTTTCCTCTTGCATTATTACTTTCCGCTGACGCTGCCAAAATATATAAGACAATTCAGGGAAAAGTTGGCTGTAGAGGAGAAAGGTCTTTTTTTTTTCAGACAGTCTGAACAAAACCATGACATCTGTTTCTCCCTTAAAGCAAGTAAAGTGAGTGCATCTTTGGCCAGGAACACTGTGGTCCCAAACAGTGTGAAACATCAAAGCAAGGAAGACACTGATGACAACAAAAGACAAAAGGCCATGTGAAAGAGCAGCTTTAGAAGCTTCTCCGTGCTCTCTAACCTGTCAGACAGGGTGCTGGGGGTCCTGGCCTGTCTGCCAGTAGATATGACATGCCACCAGGGTGCATGCCTTTTGGGGACAGGCTCAACCTACCCATTTGGAGGGTTAGACATAATTCTTTACTCTGCACTGACTACCTGTCAGATAACACTGACAAAGAATAAGCAGCTTAGCTGATAACTGTTCTTGACAACAACTGTAACAGTTGCCACATGACAAAGTAACCAGTTTGAATAATATGATTCCATAGTAGTTTAGCAACTTTAATTGCATAAGGCCCAGGTTTTCTACAGATTGTTGCCAAACGCAGCTGCTAGCCACAGCTTTCACTGATGCCTACTGTATATCCCCAAAAGTAGATGAGGGAAAGTGTTAAATCATGCATGAAAACAAGGATCATGAAATCCAGAACATAAGTAGCCTCCGGCAGGCCACACACTTGCTGACTTCACACCCTGCATTGCACCCCAGACACTGCACACGTATGCTCACTCATTTAAGACGTGTGCCTTAATTTGAGTTCCCTCGGACAGAGCGCAGCGGCAGAATGCGCCTGGGAGTGAATGACGCACCCAGATGACTGTTCATCAGTTTAGAAGAAGTTCGAGCCACTCTGGGAAGACATTTATATGCGCTCAGCACATCTTTATCCCATAGGCCAGAATTTACAAATAGATTTAAAATTAGAGCCTCTGCTTTAATTTTCTAATGCAGTGACCCATCCTGAAGCAGTGTAATAGTGGTTCCCAGAGTGACAATTAAAATAAATCATGTCTGAACAGAATTCGCCGTATGTGTTCATGCCTCATCAGTAACTGAATTGATGTTAAGTGATTTATCCCAGGGAACTTAAATACCAATGCCCATATCACATAGGGCTGCCACCCTGCAAGCATTCATATTGTACATGCTGTTCATCAACCCTGCTGTGAATAATGAAATTGACTTGTCTAAGATGAATGAATGGATGTGGGAAGATAGACAGTGGTAGTTTTTTGAACAGTGTGAAGCACATGGACCCTACCAATAATAGTGTACAATCAAAATGTTTGCAGATATTTGTTAATTTTTTAAGATGTTAATGAATTGACTAACATCTTTTGTTTGCAACAACTTGTCTTTATATTTGGCAGAAAAGGTACCTCTCGTAAAAGTGGTTGGAAGTTCTTCAGCACACTGAATCCCACTTGGCAGACAAAGCACTCCTTTTTCCTCTGCCTCAAAAAGGAAGAAATACAGAACAGAGCAACAAATAGCCAATTAAATACCACCATAATGAATAGCCCATATTTGAACCTTACTAGATCTTGAGAAAAAATGTGTGATACCATGGGCTATCTTCACTTTTTATTAAAAATGACAGCTACAGTGTGTAGAAACATCCTTTGATTAAAGCAGGGAAGCACACTTTGAGCCCTAAATATCATTATACTCTTGTGTGAATCTACTTAAGCAACGTTAGTCACCAACCCCCACTAGCCATTAAAATGATGTGAAAGTGTTGCCCACTGTGTCTAACTAGTCACCTTCCTCCTGACTTGAGCATCCTCATCCTCATGCGCTGCTTCACCCTCATCAGATTTGCTATCTCTGCTTTTGATTAATCCTGTCTCAGATGAGATTTTCAAAGTATCAATGGGAATTATTCAAATCCCCGAGGTATGAAATTGCTATGAGGAGGCAGTGGAAGACACTCATTAACCCCAAATGGAGGGAAACACACAGTAAATCTGAACAAATTCACTCTGTCGCAGAAGTCTGATTAGTTAAGGTGGTGTACTTAATCCCAGTTGAAGGTAAATGTATATATACTGAACAAAATTAACAACAATAAGGTCTTTCAAAAAATACATATTCTGTATATTCTGCAACTGCTTTTAAAGTATAGAGCATATATTTTCTTTGCAAAAGAAATTTAAGGTGAAGATAAAAGAACAAATTAAGGCATCAGCCAAAACTTTGACTCTTTCTTTCAACCGAATGAATTTAATATCCTAAGATTTGAACCAATAACAGGATACACCTGTATGGATTTAACCACTGAAATGTAGCTTTTTCAGAGTCCTCTGCCATCTGCATTGTTCTATCGATCATTCTGTTGTAGTTAGTTCTGCACTTCCAGCCTCAGAGGCATGTCTTTATCTTTTCAGAAATAATGGAGGACTTTTGCATAAAGTCATGAAATGCACCACAGATGCCAGCTGAGGAAATCAGAATCTTGCCACATAAAACTAAAACTACACATCCTTCCCTGGAGGGTCTTGTTTTAGCTGTAGCACCACATCCAAATTGGATCAACAGCTGCTGTATACGATTCCATAATTTGAGGCATAATATGTTCCATTAATGCCGGAGCACTCACAGGCATTAGAGAAACAGTTGATGCAAACCTCTCAGGATGTGCTCTGCTTATTCTCTGCCTTATTTCCTAGAAACATGGCATAGACTGGTGCTGCTGCCATTCTCTTACATGCAGATGTCAATTATAGAGGTGGCAGAGAGTGGTGAGCTGTGCACATCTGCCAGTGGATGATGTCTCCCCCAGCACTGTGCAAGCCAGTGAAGCATAAATCTCAACCATCAGTTGGCAAGCTTCATCTTAACAGTAATGTCTGCACTGCCATACCAAAAGGCCTGAGCAATAAAAGCAGAACTAGCTGGAGTTTTTTACTTGCCTCATATCTATCTATCTATCTATCTATCTTTCTTTCTTTCACTGATGTACAGACACACCACAGATTGTTTATCCTTCATGGGTCACATAGCCTGGAGGATATAGAGAATTTCTTCTTCTGTGCTTGTGATGGGGGTTCTTCCTCATCACACCCAGACCTCTGTTACCTGCTGCGTTATTAGGCAAACACACTACATTAGGGGCAGACCAGCTCCACCACTGTTGTCATAGAGAACACCTAGTTATCACATCTTGCGCTCAACCACCTGCTGAGTTCACAGAGTTATCAGCATCCCACACTGACCCACTTATGTCTTTGTATGTCTCTGCTGGAGACCTTGGATATGTTAAAGATGCCCATACGGCCAAGACCAAGTTTTCTACATGCAGCATCTCCCTCAGAAAATAGTTTGGTCTGAACACTTATTTACACCAATAGGTGTGTACAAAATACACACAAACAAATAACCAAGCTTTAATTTGAGCATTGTTGTGAACATAGCCTCTCTCCAGCACGTCTTGACTTATACTCTGTTTGTGCTATACTGTCTCAGAAACTGTTTGTCACCAACAGCATGGCAGTATAAGTGTGTGGATTACAGTGGTATACATTTGTATAATGTGTGATAATGGGCTAAAGCAGCTTCTGTGGGAGACAACTGTATGGAGAAGGGATTATTCCAAAGCTCTGCTTATGGGACATTGAATCCAGGAGTTAATATAAGCAGTCACCCTCTGAAGTAGGTGTGTTGCCTCAGAAAAGGGTTCTGATGCTGCATTTCATGTCCACGTTCTTTTTTCTGGATGGAAAACATAAGATGGGAGCCCACACTGTGTAGGATTCAGTCAGTAATTACCAAAAGAGAACTCAAAACTATAAGATGTTTGCATTTGATGTATGTTGTATGTATTTTGTATGTTTTATATTTCTCCTGATAGCCTTTGCAAAGGAAAATGTGCATTTCCATGCAAACAAAGCAATCATCATCAATTTACACACATCATAAAAACATGTCTCCAATTAGAGGGGCTATTTCAGGGGACTGATAAGACGAGTGGCTCTTACATTGAGCATCTGCGTTCTGGACAGACAGCGTGTCCTGCGCTCTTCCTGATCCTTATCTCAGTCTACGGCTCCAAAATTATGTGGAGTTCAGTATGCAGCTCTGATTCATTTCAAGCATAGCTAATTTCACCCTTAATAAAGGTGCGGTGGTGAAAAACAAATGTAGCTGTACTGATAATGATGCTTTGATATTAGTATAACAGCGACTGTGAAGTTGTGCTTAATTGTCTACATCAAAACATTTGTTTCTTTTTATGTGCCTTATATGTTTATAATAAAGTTGCTAGTGGAGCTTCACAAGATTTAGTATAATATGAATAATAGTGCTGTATATTGGTTTTATGCATGTACAGTATACATATATGCCCTTCTCTGTATGTCCTGTTGTATTTACATGAGGAAAAGCATCCCAGATGGCATCTCTGCCCATTCATTAGCCCAAACAGGCTTATCTTCTTAAAGTCTTGGGCTAAGACTCCTTTCTCACTGAGGAATGATTCACCTCCATATTGTCTTGTTATTCAGTAACAGCAACAGTTACATCACCCTGCTACTGGCTGATAGAGATTATGGAGTTGTTTATGCAAATCCTCTTTTTACATGATATCAAATGCTTTGCCAGAGGTCTGTGCACGAGGCAAGGAGGATACACTCAGTCTCATTAGGCTTTTGAGAAATGTGAGTGATTATTGGAGTTCACCATTTATTAAAATGATAGAGGGACAAGAGAAATCGGTGTAAGCAGAAGACAGTGAGATTGACAACAAAAATGCTGACATCAGCCAGTGAAAGAGTCGGAGGACAAACAAGCACAAAGTGTTCAAAAGCAGAATTTGATAAGCAAAGGGATATCTAAACAGTTTAAAAATTACATTAGATTAAACGTATCTATCGGACTGTATTCAGAGTGACTTGGTAAATGACATACTCTCTGTGGTAACAGTCTGTACAAAGGCTAACCTTTTCCCTTTTCCAGTCTTTATCCTTAAAAAAAAAAACTTAAACGTATCTGCAATGTAGGTTGCTATATCCTGAACTGTTACAACTATTTTATTGCCGTCAGCATCTCATGATTCTGCCATTTATTTTTCTGGGAGCCATATTTGGGAGGACTGGTGCAGGATTGTGAATTCAATCACAGTGCGAGGGGATGTCAGTGCACAGGGTGCTCTCCGTGAATCACACTCTGAAAGGCTATCACCTAAACCTCCAAGGTCCACTGCCAACTCATCAGTCATCGCAGACCAGGCTACAGACTGATCAGACATGCACATGCTCTGGTCACCGGGGACATTCACAAACTCAGTCCCTCCTTCCATCTCTCCCACATCTATACAGAATATCCATACACTGCTGAAACCATAGCATAACATATTCCAAGGTCTGAGTGTGACTTTGCCTCTCAAAATTCTCTTACTCTAGCTAGATTGTGTATGAAACTCAAGGCCACAGAGACTTGCTTTGTCACACTGGCTGCTCTTTCTAGATGGATTTTCATGTTTTTATTTATAGCTGTAATGTTTTTAGGTAACCTATTACATAGGTATAGGTTCAATTAAAAAGTCAATGATGAATTTTATGAAAATAAACAACATTACATATTTGTTCTGTTTTTAGTTCATTTTTTATGTTTAATTTTGACATAACTTGATTAGGTTTTGTGTAAAACATACTTGTGCTAACTGGTTTGTGAAGGAGTACTACTACAGGTCCTTTCAACTGGTATATTATGAACTACAATTCTGGACAAGTAGAATTTTTGACCTGTCACTAGGTCATCAAACTTCTTTGAATTTGTCTCCTGGGGGATAATGAATGTCTGGGTTTAATTTTATGGCAATTCATCCAGTTGTTGAGATCTTTGACAAAAATACTATTTCCTCTGACTGTGTATTCACCTGAACGAAGCTCACATAGTATTCTGTAATTGTTGAATAGCTGTGAGGAGGTGCAAAATACAGGGAATGATGTTTATCTACTGTAGCCAATGTCACTACTGGAGCACAGATGCATTAAGGGATGCACAATGCTGTTGATCCAGTACTTGACACAAGTAAACTCTTGATTCAAAATGCTTCAAAATACTGTTTTCCTCTCAAGATTACAAAATTATATGCACATACAGTAACTTCAGTGGGTCTTCAGATTTCACTCATTGTACACTGTATTATTTCATTTTAAATTGATAAAACTGCCATTTTGCCCATCAATGTACTGTACACTCAACCCATAATGACAAAATGAAAGCATGTTCTTTGACATTTTCACTAATTGCCTGAAAATCAAAAACTGAATGTTATTTACAAAAATATTCAGATAATTTTCTTGAAATGTGTTTAGAATGTCCACATGTGGACATGGTTGGACATAGTTTAGAAGGTCACACACTTGGGCATAAAAGGTCCCAATTTCATACTGCATGTCAGGACAAAGACATGAAGTCCAAGGAACTCTCTGTAGACCTCTGCAATAAAATAGTTAATGAGACATAGATGAGGGCAAGACGGTAAAACCATTTCTAAAGTTTTCAAACACATTTCAAGGAGGCCTCAATATTTGTGAAATGGAAGAAATTTTAAGCTTGGAATCTTTGGGCCAGAAGGGCCTTGGTCAGGGAGGTGGCCAACAATCTAACCTTCATTTTAACAGAGCTTCAAAAGTCCTCTTCAGACTTGGAAGAAACTGCTGGAAGGACGACCCTCTCAGCAGCATGCCATCACAAAGATCTGTATGGTAGAGCGACTAGACGGAAGCATGGTAATGTCAGGATCATGCTATGGGGTCCTTCTCAACAGCGGGGATGGGGAGACTACTCACAATTGAAGGAAGGATGCAGACAGCCAATTATAGAGAAGTCCTTGAAGAAAAACTACCGGAGTGCACACAAGCTGAGGCTGGGCAGCATTTCACCATTCATCATGACAATGACCTGAAGCAAACAGCTAAGACAACTCTGGAGCAGCCTCAGGACAAGTCTCTGACTGTCCTTGAGTGACCCAGCCAAAGCCTAGATGTAAACCCTATAGAATATCTGTGGAGAGACATGGCAGTTCACAGATGCTTCCCATCCTACTGGCGCTTGAGAGGATCTTCCAGGAAGAATGGGATAAACTTTTCAAATTCAGGTGTGCAAAGCTTGTAGAAAATTACCCAAGAAGATGTGGAGCTGTAACTGCAGTCAATGGGGCTTCTACAAAAGTACAGAATTAAAGGTCTTTTCACACTAAAAGTGATGTGAATAAACAATACAAAACCAATATTTTCTCAGAGGTGATTTAAATGCTCCACATAGTATAGTCACACCAAATGCAACATGAACAGGGAGTGTGAAGTTCGAAAAGGTTGCGTTACAAAAGTCCATATCAAACAATGATGACCTGCAGGTGCTGGTTCTGCTACATACAAGGAGTGCATCCTATACTGATAAAAAGGCAACCTGGAAACTTTCACTGTTTGGTGCAGGGGCAGGATGTCTGGGGGGCAATTTCAGGAGTTGTAGAATACCAATTTCGATGGCCCAGCCGACCTGAAATATCACCTGCCCGTATTTTGGCGGTGAAATACAGTATATGCTGAACACCATTTTAAAAACAAATCATATTCTGTTGTTGATGTGCAAGAGCCCATTGACAGAATATTGGTTTGAAAATCATTACTGGTGTAAAAAAAGAACAACAACAACACAGAAAGTGTGCCTCCAGTGTGAAAAGACCTTAAGAGTTTGAAGACATTTGTTAATGGAATATTTATTTTCAATATGTTGGTGATAAATTCCAAATGCAGGTTTTCACTTTATCATTATAGGTTATTGAGTATTGATTGATGGGAAGAAATGGCAATGTTATGCATTTAAAATTAAATTGCACCTTTTAGTGAAGGGGTCTGAATACTTTCTGAATCAACTGTATGTACAGTGATTTAGCATGTGTAGATGCAAAAGTATGCAGTATTATCTGTCAATTGAAAGAGGGAAGAAGGAACAGAGAGGAACAGGTCTATTTCCTCTACCTTACATCTACAGGCACCTTTTAATACTCCTGAACATCTATTGTGAAAGTCAACCAATATTCTCTGACCCAGTGCTTGCCCTTTACTGTGTGTTTTTTCAAGTTTTCCAATTACACTTTTCAAAGTTTAAAAGTATTATCTGCCTAGTTCCCTTGCTTTCTGGCTTATTCAAGCCCACCGCCCCTGTGCACACTATTCAGTGCTTTCGCTGCCAAGCACATCTCTCACATTTGGACACTCATGCCCAGCCTAAGCCACATTAGAAAATAGATGATATGACAATTTCACACATATAGCGTTATCCTTTGCCCCACTCCGATTCACCTGTGGCACAGCAATCTTCCTCAAGTAAGCACAATAATAAGTAATTACCATAATGTTTGAATTAAAAAAGCAAAGAAAAATAGCTTTGAATGGAAGCAGGAGCTGGGGGTGGGGGGTGAGGAAATATTTGATTAATCTTCTTAACACGTTTCATGTGCAGATTCTTTGAGTTAATTTCAAGGACCATGCCTAAAGGAGATTACCTCCCCATGCTCTTGCACATTTGCTCATGAGTGATTTTGTTTATTCATGTTTTATATTATAATGCTCCTCCTGCCGTCTGCAGCCACAGAACCGCTGGCAAAAATGCAATTTATTTCTCGCTCTGCACAAGATGGAGACAGCTGATAATGTCACCAGGAAATATGAAGACTGCTGGGATGGGACAAAACAGCCTACTATTTATGTATGGAATATAAATAAAATATTTTGTGAGGGTTCTTTTAACTCACACGTACACCCAAAGACCCCCCCCCCCCCACACAAAAAACCAGCCCCCCCCCCCCCCAAAAAAAAAAGTTGCTCCTGTTAGTGTCACTGAATTTTTTTTTAACCCATAGCTAAAGCGTTTTGTGTCTTTTACATATCTGCCATCTGCCAGTAGACTGACATGCATCTACAATAACATGGATCATTACAG
Organism: Monopterus albus; assembly: GCF_001952655.1. Taxonomy (NCBI): domain Eukaryota; kingdom Metazoa; phylum Chordata; class Actinopteri; order Synbranchiformes; family Synbranchidae; genus Monopterus; species Monopterus albus. Next base: position 2,882,825 of record NW_018127893.1, on the reverse strand, counting down.
AGAGTCACATAAAGGTTCAAAGATGCATTTCAGTTGCAGATTAAGGGCAATAACCATCGGCAGCTTATAGGAAGCTCCCTCGTATGTAAATGCATCTACAGTTACATTGTCATGACATACATGACACAGCCCATTCATATTTCAGTTATGAACATTCTTCAAAGTCTCTTTCATCGCTCATGCTAATGTGGATTTATCTGTTCCTCTGGCAGTGATGGGACAGCTGACGTAACTGTTTATATTGACTCTTATGCTTCCTTCTGATGACGAGAACTATGATGATGATGGCTAACGCTCCTTGCCCAGCAGACGGCCTGATCGCAGAATTTATGGCTCACGGTGCCTATCTTTAGAACAAAATGCATTGCCTCTTGGTAGCTCGTTCAAGCTGTCCTTGCTTTATTGATCTCACTCCTCACAAGTTCACAACTTCCGCATTCCTGGTGCTTCACTTGACAGGAGAGAGATTTAGTGGAGGGATGAGGTCAGATAGAGGAAGAGAGATGGGGAGAGGGGATAGGAAGGGGGAGCGGGAGATGGAACGAGAAGGAGAGTAAGTCAAAGGAAATGAAAAAAACAGGAGGAGGAGAAAGTGTGATGTAAAGAGAGGGAGGAAGAAGGAGAGAGTCACTTCCTCTGGGAGGTTGCAGTTCTAGCCCAGGTCAGAGAAGATTGATACTTGTGAATGTGTAGAACCCTGCAGAATTAGCCCCTAGTACAGTGGAGTCCATGGGTAAACACACCCAGTAGCTCTCAAAGGTATTTACATCGGTCTCAGAGCTCTCGTTTTGCATGGCACACTGTTTTCACGCAAGCACTTATATAAGTGTTGTTCTCTCTGAAGTGGTTAGTGAACAACTGTACTGTACAGTAAATCCAAACATCACCAAGTCTAACCTCAGCACAGGTTTTCCCATCTTTATTTCCTGGTAACATTGCTTTTAGCATTTTTAAATCCACAGAGATGCATGTACAAGGCTCATGTGCAAACATACTGTATGTTGCCAGGCATACACTGTTGTGTACTGGTCATTAAGACATGACTTAATGACCTTGTTCAGTCTCTCCTGCATTTCTCTTTTTGAAAGCTCTAGCTTTTTCGCCAATGTCCAGAAGATTACATTAGGAACACTCACTCTGTATTGTTATCATTATACACAGGGGGTGTGAAGAAGGTAGGGAAGGCTACTTACATAAGGGCAGGCCAAGCTCACAATCCACCACTAAGAGAGAACAAAACCAAGGCCATATAATGTTTATTGCAACCCTTGTACACTCTAATTGGCTTGGTATCATCATGGAATATGTACTGTTTGTGTGCATATCAGTGAGTTGGTGGCTGTGGGTGTGAGTATTCTCTGTGTATTTATAGAGTGCACTGTACATTTGTTCTCTGTACGTGTACACAGTTCATTGTTAATAACTTGCCTGGTGCTCCATTCATCAATCCGCTGTTGGAACATTCATTAGTGGTGCATAAGGAGCTGCTCTGCACTGCAACCCCTTATCTTTTGAACTGAGACACTCTGAGAGGGACATCAGAATGACTGGAGATCAGAGTGCAGCTTCATTCAATTACCTCTCTTCCATTTGAAAAGCAGATAGACTTCCAAATGGAGCCAGGGAACTTGAAATGTGAAACAGCATGCTATTTTTTTTTGAAAGAAGTAAAAGATTTGGCAATATCTCATTAAAGTAGTGAACAGAAAAGTAAAATGAAATGCAGCTGTGTGCTGTGCCATCAGCATGGCGAGCCTTTGATAATCAGACTTTTTATTCTTCTACTGCAAAGAGTAAATGCAGAGTACACGTAGAGCAGCACACACGGGAGAGGAGCGGAGAGATTTGGGCTGCGTGATCCAAAAATAAAATAGGTCATCAAATTACCCCAGTGATTGTGTAAACCTGCCCAATTATGACTGATCTTTGCAGGAGAAAACAAAGTGGTGTGTTTTATTTGCATGTTAAAAGATGCTGTCTTTCTCTTCCTCTCTCTCTCACCAAGCCCCATATTTATCTCAAATGTGAAAAGCTATTTAGGTGTTCATAATTTATTTCTGTGTGGGGAGGACACAATAGAGACTCTGACAACACCCAGATTTTTTTTTTAGTTAATTGAAAATCTCATTTGCATGAGGAGAAAATCAAACACTCATTTCCATACATGAGATTATTAAAAAAAAAAGACTGCTAGTGTTCGTTATTCCATATTTGATCACTTCAATCTATTTGTTAAATGCTGCATTATAGTGTTACCTCCAGACTAAGGTGACTGAATATTTTGGTTCAAGTGCCTCACTGTGTTTTCTAAAGTTTGTCCTGCAATCAGGCAAATGTGTGCTTTCATCAGAGCCCTGGTGATTCAATATCAGACACACAGAAAACACATAGCTGAGTATCTGCCAACCTCATAAACCGTAATGCAAGCCCAGCTGGATGTCATGGAGGGAGGGAGATGCACAGAGAGGACCATAGCAGTCTGAGTCAGTGATCTCTGCTTTATGCATATGAATCATTACTGGTAATTTTAAGATGAGTTCATAAACAGTAGCTGTTGTCTGACTCTGTACGGACTGCACACATCTGTACACAGCTACACTACTACAGCTGCACATGTGACGACCTCTATTCAATAGCTAGGAAAGGACAACTGTCATATTAAATGACACAAGGTATATTTTATTTCTCCGTGTGTCTGACCTGAGCATTTTGCCTGAGAAATGTGTGCTACTGCATGTATTTTCATCTGGGCTCTGGTGCAGGTAATTGAAAAGCATTGCTCAGTGTAGCGTATGCACTCAGACATGCGATGAGGCCACCATTAAGGTTCACCATGGCCCGGAGGAATGAGGGAATGGAGGGATAGAAGGGCTGTGTGCCATGATAGAAATTATAGATTACCTGGGACCCTCACACTCCTCTCAGTGGCAATGGGTGAACTTGAAATACCTGTGTATGTAGCATCTGCAACCTGAAACCAAAAATATAGTGTGATTTAACCAGTTTTAAAATGATTAGTATTACTATTATAGACAAACAATGTGATCTACAGTTTGTGTATAAAATGGAAATGTACATGTGAGTTTTTTTCTCCTTTTTATGGCCTTCACATATAGTGTGCAGTAAATGGGAGGGGAGTGTGAAAACTCAGTGCCTCATGTAATAAGCATGTAATTAAACTCCTCTGACAATTACATCATGCATTATCAGCCTAAGCCAGATCCATTACTCCTCTCGATCAATGGTTTTGCCACAATAGGCCTCCTACTCTGACCACATCAGGGACTGGCGGCCAGGCAGCTGCAGGCTTCTTTGCTGTATTGCAGGACCAGTAAGTGCTGTTAGTGACATCCAACACCAGGGGTTTGAATGGAGAGAGGGAGGAGGGCTGGCTACTTAATGTTAGGTAAAGGGGAAGAAGGAAATGGGAATTAGTCCTGATGAGGACAGTGAGGATGTGGTGCAGCTACTTGCTGAAGCTCTAGAGTGTAATGGTGAGTCATGGTAGAGTGAATTAGTGCGGCCCTTTTTTCTCTGCGCTATCACAGATTGCTATCTCTAATAATGAAATCTTCAAAGATTACTGAGGTCGAGAAAAGGCTAGTCCAACCCTGGGTTGCGTAATGATTATGAATTAAACATCAGAGGAACTTCCAGCCAAGCCTGCAAGCTCACAGAGATACATCGAAACTCTTGGTACATCAACAATTCAGATATAGAATATTTTAAAGTTGGCCCTTTCATACTGTAAAGACTGCGCAAGAACTAAATTCAGGGTGAAAGAAATTAAATAAAGTTGCACCATGGCCTCAAAGTCAGGGCAAGTCAAGGCAAGGCAGCTTGATTTATATGGCACATTTCTTTCACAGAGGCAGTTCGAAGTGCTTCACACAGATAAAGAGAAACATTAACAGCATTAAAGCCAGAATAAACTCACTTAAGACAAACTAAAGATAAAATATGGATGCAATGAAATGAAAAACATAAAATGAAAATAAAAACAGACCATATGAATGGTGAGAAACTGTTACAGTACAGTAATAATATGCAGGTTGCCCCGAATGTAACGCAAAAGAAAAAGTGCATCAAGTCGATCGAAGGTACAGGAAAACAGCAGAGTCAGAGTCAAACACTTTCCTTCGATAGATTATCAGCTGTTATCACATAATCAATCGCATCATTAGAAAGAAGAACACAGGAGAGTGACCGCATGCATGCCATCTGCCACTGTGATGTGAGAAGAGCATGAGACTATAATTTTGATCAGTCTGCCAAATCCCCTCTGTCTGTCAGAATGGTCTGAGAGGAGCAACCACAGGCCCTGCAAATAGATTAAATCAGCCCAACCTCTCTCTGGCTCCATCTGCTTTCCCCTCTTTCCTTTCTCACTGTTTCATTGACTGCCTCTCACCCTGCCATCTATTCATCTATTCCCCCACTCATCCATCTATTTTATCTTTTTTTTCTAGTTCCTATGCTTTCCTTTTTCTTTTCACCAAAATTATTACATTACATGACCAGGAAACATCCATTAGGCTCTGAACATGGTCTTTCTTCTCCTTCATCTTCTCCTCTTCTCTTCCTCTCCTTCCAGGAATTGGCTAAGGCAATGTTATTTCAGATTATACAGTTGTTAAAGCTCATTTTAAGCTAACAACAGGACATCAAAAGCAGTGAACCCTGCACAGAGGGAGAGGAGGAGGTGTTGATGGAGTTTCTGGGCAGGTGAGAAATGGAGAAGGGTTGTGAAGAAAAGACCTGATCAGATGGAAGGGGGAGATTAGAGAGGGAATTATTAATGGAGCTAGGGGCCTTTGGAGCAGGAGATTTGTTTGGAGGAGGATGTAAAAGTGCATCTGAGATAATCGAGAGGGAAAGACTGACTTTCTCTCCTTTTGCACAATGTAATATTGGAGGATATCAAGATCCAGACAGAATGTACTGTTGTTACTCTTTCACCCAAATCATTTTAATCAAAATATAATGCTAGGACTCATGAGATTACAAATGTACACTAAACTGATACCAATGCCTTGATAACATCTTCCCTACCAATTTTCTAGAATACATCCCCTTTTTTCACGCTGTAAACTTTCTAGGCAGGTCATCCCAAAGTGAGTTTGAGTGATTGATGTCCTGGTGTCGTGCTGATTGACTTCATGGTTGTATACCCTGGAAGAAGGGATGCGGTACACTGAGATGGGGCTATTAAAGCTGCCCAGGACATACTTCAATTCTGGAGCCCCTCTCCCCATGGGTCGCTCCTCCATCCACCCACGCACCTTACCGGCTGAGCAGGCTAAAGGCAGGGCGGTTCTCAGCATAAACTGTGACCCTTGCATGAACGCACTTGTTTTGCTTTTGCGTTTGATGGGGAATGTGGGGGTCAGTTTGTCTTGAACCCTGCTCTCCCAGTATGACCACTGTGTGTTCTGACATGGAAGGTTTGCTGTCTGGGGATTTACCTGTGGTGTCTGTCTGTCATTCAATTTGTGTGGGGATGTTAGGGTAGTATATATTGTATGAATCAAATAACATAGGACTCTATTTTAAACACAAAGCGCTCTGTGCACTACACAGGCTTGGGACTATATTTATATTGGGGTTTCACATGATGAGAAACAGATGGAGTGTGTCAAAGATAAAAGGGAAGGAAGTATGAAGTATGACTAAGGTTATAATGATGGGGATCTAAGACTCAGGAGACCAAATATACATTTCTCTGTGTGTGTGTGTGTGTCTCTCTGTGTGTGTGTGTGTGTGCGCGCGCGCGCGTGTGTGTGTGCTGCTTTGTGTTTGCAGATTTTTTTTCTTTCTTTTTCTGGTTGGTCTTGAGATGTTTGCTTATTTAGTCTCTGACCAGATTCGCACCAGATCAACCCATGGTACAACAGAAGAAAAACTCCCTCCAGCACTTATTGGTCTATGCGGTGAAGATGAAAAAAAGCTGCAGGAAGGGAAATCCAAAGTGGCCAAGTGCCGACTGGTAATGAAGCCAGACTAATATCAAGCTCATTGCTCAGTTCTTCAGCCAGTATCGATCTACCAATAATGTATGTTTAGCGGATCCTGTTCTGAACTCCTTTCAGTAAACAGGCTGCGGTCAATACTGTCACACCAAGTTTGACAAACACCTCATGCAAAGCCAAACGCCAGCACCTCACCAACTTGCACAGCATGTCAGACGGAGGCACTCAGAACAAGACTTGCCTTGAAAACCAGCCAACAGCTATTTAAAATCACCCAGCATTACACTAAAATGGTAGTGGTTGCAGCAGTGGAGTTACTAATGGGCAACAGAGTCGCAAACTGTCGTGTAGCAGTGTTGTTTGTGTCATCTTTGAGAGCCAGCCCCCCATGTGCACCTGCTGCTGGTGGGGTTCATTATGGATTTCTCTAATGGCTTTTAGAGTTTTAATAGCAGGGTTCTGCATGGAGCGAGTAATGAATCAGTAGATGTCATCTCTGTGCCTAATGAGAGCGCCCACTGTTTCTCAGACACAAGGATGAGATAAGCATGGCAGGCAGCTCCTGGAATTCATCTTTATTTATTCATTTGTACGTATTTGTTTGTGTGATGAATTATTTGTGGAACTGTCTAATTTTGGGGGAAAGCACACACAGAACCGACACAGTCTTGTTGACTTAAAACCTTTTTTCTGCTTTTTTTAAGAGAGAATTTCTGTATTCGGTTTGAAACTGATTTTAACTGCAAGCAGAAGATTCCTCGCTCCCTGTTTTAGCTAATGTGCTTCCCTCACAACTGTAAATATAGAGTAGTTTGGGGGGCAACAGTTGTGGGTGATGGCATTACAGACCTATGGTTCTAATGAGCTCCTAACATCTGTCATATCCACTAACAGGATTTTAATTTCCTTCAAATAGGAAAATGAAGTAGGAAAAAAAAAATTAAGTAACCAAGGGCTGAATTTTAATTCGTAACTGTTAGGTGATCCTCCGAACTTGTGAAAGGAATATGTAGTTATATATATTTTGTCTTTTACTGTGCACCAGTATACTCCCATTTCTGAATTTTCCATATATTCTCTGTCAGTTTGATGGGTGGGGTTGTGTCAGTAGGGTGTCACTTTGTCAGACAGTAAAAACAGGAGTTTACCTCTTATAACCCCGATCAACATGACCTCTAGAAAACACATTGGCATAATCAATCATTGTGTCATATGTTTTAAAATTCTGTCTTTCAGCAACAGGTGACAACATGGATTACCATTAACACCGTTCATTCAGATCTCTGCGCAGCACCGTTTCATTTGAGGCATTACTTATTGCAGCTGAAATGATGAAAAATAGAAAGTGAAGTGAAGACTATGCTCCTCAAGCACTTTTTTTTTGATGAATCACTGTTATGTTGATGCTGTTGTCACTTTGTGGAATGAGCCAGTTCGATATTTTCACTCTGTCTCTTCCAGAGCAATAGACAGCTGTCTGTTCTCACAAATTGACTGCAGGTGCTGAATAAATTAAAGCAATGTGGCACCGGCTTCTGTGGAGAACAAGAGCAGAATTACACTGAGGCAAAGGTCATATGCAGAAATTAGAAAACGTGCAGAGCTCGGATGAATACTGCACACTAAATACATAAAATGATTCGAGCTTTTACTCCTTTCATGAACACCACTGAGGTGAATTTAAAGTAAGTGAGTTAAAGCCATCATCATGGAATTTAAGCTACTGTGCTGCACTGCCATCATTTTCAAGGTAAAACGCCTGCCCCTACGTTATGTATTACCTCTCCCCTTGGTTTGGCAACAGTCACCCTGTAAATATTGACCTATGCTATTCTAATGCAGTGAATGAGAATAAAGCTTCCCGGAAAGTGCATCCTCTGAGACGGACCCTTCCCATTAACTAATGTGTAATGTGTAACATACTGTGGTATGGGCACGTTGTGCCCTGTGCAGCATGTGTACTTTGACACAAGAATTTTGAAATCAATCAGTCTGTATGAGTTATTCACAATCCAGCATCAAAAAGGCATTACTTATCTAAGGCTTTTAACTTCCAATCCATCTGTCAAGCGAGTTGAAATATGGAATCTCATTACTTTGAACAAGTGGGGAGAGGAACAACATAAATCATTTTATTTCATCTTACACTGACAGAGTCTGTTTAGACCTGGACCACAAAGAAGTGGCTGAGAAAGTGGGACTTGGAGAGTGAAAGTGATAATTATGAAAAGAGAATGAGAGATCTAAAGTGACATATGTAGAGGAAGCAATTACAAAAAATGTATATTTATTTTCTGTAGGCTCTGTAATTTCCTTTTATGAATGACCCCATTTAGACTTGGTTTGAAATGCATCCTGGGCAACGGGATCACAAGCGGACAGCACTAAATACAAGTGCAAAGAACCACCAAGATGGATAGCGGTCCCTGAAACCACTTGCTGAGGTGGTCCGAGAAGTATTTGACCACATATTGTTTGTGGTGTAAACACTATTGCATCCTGATGCGAATGGAGAGAAAAGTGTGATACAAATTATGAAATTCTTAAATTATGAAAGTCAATTCAAATTCAAGCTTTACAACATTGCACATAGTAGAAATACAGAGTAAAATACAAAATAATAGTAATAATAGGTACATTTTTCATCAAAAGTTAGGACATTTTTTTTAAGAGTGGAAGTGAAGCAGCAATAATGAAAACACTAGTGGTCCGCTGGACACCTTGGAGGCACATGTACTGTATATAGACAGGTGTGAACGGTGACGTGTCTCAGCTGTCCACTTGTATTTGGATCACCAAGACGAATTTTAAAGCCAAGTCTAAACGAGGCCAGTGATACAGATGTTAGACACGCAGATGAGCTATTCGGTTCTTGTTATGACACAAATATTCTTTGGTTTTCTACATTCCTTGAATCTTGCACTCAATACAAGTGCAAAAAAGGCAAACCTGGCTTAAAGAAAATAAAAGGAGTATAATGTGAAAGGGCTGTATTTATTAAGATGTTGGTTATTCAGTCCAGCAATATTAACTTCCATACACTCAAAGACTCAGGGGAGAGCTGCTTTCATCTAATTATTCATTTCACCTTGGGAGGGACTGAGACACAAATTTAGCGTAGTGCCCCTTTAAATCCATCACTGTAACATAACCTATTAATTCACGTCTACTACAGACCCTCTAAATTATTCATTTTCCAAGATAATGAAAAAATGCTAATTAGAGTATTGCTATCAAAAAAGAATGCATAACACTCCTCAGCCATCAGAAATTGTTTAAGCATTACTTGGTGAAGTTGAATTATTAGGACCTGTCAGGTTCATATGAAGCATCAGAACACCACATTGTGTTTGATTGAAGGCAACGTTTTTGATGACTCATTTTAGGAAATACAAGCCTGACAGTTTTCTAAGGGTTTGAGTGTGAAAATCAAACTCTGTGTGTGTAAAATGCATAATGCTTGTTGCATGCATGATTTCATAGACATTTATGGCAGCAAACATCACTGGGCCTTGTAGTTCTGAGCTGTATAAGGTTTCGCTGTGGTTGTATAGATTTTTAAAAAGAATTTCAAACACTGGCCAACGAGCGAAACAACACTTGTTTCCAAACTGTCGCCTTTCACTCAGCTGCTTCTGATTAAGCAAAGGAAGCCCTTCAGTTCCTCCCCTTCGGTCCACTTTTTTCATCTTTCTTTCTCTTCTTTCTTTCACGATGGGGCTGCTGAGACATTTCCAACAGAGAACTATTCTGAAAGTTTATCAACAGCTCCTAGTCAATCCGTTGTTCCTTCTTTGAGCTCTCTTCGCCCATTCCCCTTTCCTTCTTCCTCCCCCTCGGGGCCTACTAGAAAGGAGAGCTCTGTCATGGCCCTGTGGAGAGAAAATGGCGGAATTCATCCCATGCTGTGTCTGTGATAGCACTCCCGAGCGTGACACGTCCCGCCTCAGATTACAAGCAGAGGATTCATTCCTTGAAGTCTACTTGTCACCTCCCTTTCAACGCTAGCATTAAGCAATTTGCCATAAAATAATAGGCTCTATCAAGAAAGAGGCCCTGCCTGAAAAAAGGCTGGGTGTCTATGCAGCTGACATGTTACAGGAATGGCATTCAATGAGATGTGCATGCTTAGACTTAGTAAACACATACGTATGCAAATGCATGCATGCAGGCCCGTTATACTGAACATGCAGTATATAAACACACACAGCCCTGCTATTAAAACACCGTCTAGACTGGGAAATGGAGTCTCATTGATTCAGTATCAAAACTCGACAATAGATAAAATGGCTTCCTTAATCTTGACTAGGATTTTTAAGTGAACCAGATTAGAATAAATGACACTAACTGTGAGTTATCAGCAGATCTGTGATTCCCTTGCTGGATGCACCTCGGTGGCTGTAGCCGGAGAGAGAAGAGTGCTGACTAATGTCTCTCTCTGTGTGTCTGCCTGGTGCCAGAGCTGATGTAACTCTGCCAGGAAGCAGTCTGTTAACAGATATTTGAGTTGCAGCAATTGCCAGCCAAGCCTGAGTCACTCGATTCTTCAATGGGCTGTTTTTTTTTTTTTAATGCAAAATCTACTTTATGAAGATAGATAAGATTTCCAGTCAGCAACTAATGAATGATGTCATTAAAAAGTCATGTAGAGAAAAAACTGATAGTAAGCAGAGCCCAGAAAATTAGCCTGTTGTATGTTTGATTTATCTTAGAGAATGAGACAGAGTATGTGGATGATGAACAGTTTTCTGAGATTGAGCAAGTGACCCCGACAGCTGCAGCCAGACTATAAAAGACCATATAAAGACTGACAAACTGCAATTAAAAGCAGCCTCCAGTGTTATGGTGGTGAAAGGTTTGCAAGGGAACATACTACTCTCTTATCTTTCCAGGCCACCAATTCAAATCTCATAATAAACCGATTCAGTCTCATTCCTTGCTCCATTCCTTTCATTGTAATACCAACACTGCTTCCTGCTGCCTCTACCTCCTGCAGTACTCTCCTTAACAATGGCGACCCTCACTGACCCTAACACAACCTTAGTGTCTTTCTACGAGTAGTTAATGACCAGCAGGCCTCATCTCTCTATTGACCCCTTAGCCATACTGAGGTGAATTATGGCACCTGAGCGGCGGTCTAATGTGACAGGTCCTGACACAGAGACATCAGTCCAGAAGGACTGGGCCAGGCAGACTAACCATGAAGACATTGGTAAATGATGGGCAGCGTTAGAGAGAGACAGACAGGAAGAGAGCCAGATAGGGCCTATTAGGGCTGATCATATAGGAAAGACTATGGAGGTCATTTCTCCAGGGTGTCAGCGTTTCTACTGAAGTTCATCCCAGACACGGATCAATGAATTGATTATGGTCTTGATATGAGAGCTGATTGCAAATCTGACAGATGCTGAATATTGTTGATGTGACAGTCTTTTGAAGTGATGTCCCACCTTTCTCATTATTTACATTGGACTGGTGGAGAAAGGTCTTTGGAGGTTATTTTTTAACAAGTCTGGTCATAATTAGTCACATCTGGTTAATCTGAAAGAAATTAGATTTTGAATTACACTCTGTAGAGGCGAACAAGGTTTGTTAGTGTGTGTTTGTGGGCTGTTTAGGGTTCTGACCTTCTATCTGAGGTTCAGGCTAGTTTAGATTCCCTGCAAGGTAAACTTTATATGTTACATGCTTTGCCTCTGGAGTGTGGACACATTCTGCCTCCTGCTCTTAGTGCTGAAGAGACCCTGTTCCCCTTTCACCTCAACCCGCTCTCTTTCTCCTCCTCATTGCTTTCCTTTTTCCTTCTCCTCCTCCTGTCCCGCCTTCTCCTTTTTACTCCCTTTTATTGCCCCGGCCTGAGACAGAAGACGTGTGATGACAGAGGTGTCAGCACAGGTCACAGTGATCCTCTCATGCCTGTTCCCACTGGCCTGGGAGTCAATACATTTCTCTCTGTTCTTGGTCCCCACCAATCTGCTCTCTGTGCTCTCAGGATCTACATTCCTGCCCATCAAGTGCTCCCACCGTCCAGCCTTACAGAGGTCTGGTTACACTGCACTATTAGCAAGAAAGAAGCCTGTGTGTAAACGTTTCTCTTTCTAATCCTTCATCTCTTCTTCCAATCATCTAAATTAGGCTTTGTGTGTGTACCTGTCTTTCTCTTTTTTTTGCAGCCTACCTGCTTATCTCTTCTAGGTTTCTGGTCATTGTTTGTTTTACTGTTTCTGTTTCATGCCCTTCTTATCCTCTAGGGCAGTTGAGGTCTTTTACATATACTATGTACTGTAGTCAGGGTCCAAAATTATTTCCTGTCAGGGGCCAAATAGCAAAAATACTTGCCTTCTGAGGACAAATCAATAGGAGTCATTTAACACACTCCTCTGTAACTTTTTCACACAGTAGCATTTTCATGTCTTTGTTGCCACCCAGGCCTTGTTCTTAGCTTGTTAGAAAACTGTATCCCTGCTGACCTGAGAATCCAAGTCACTAGTTTCATCACAAGATTTCTAAAACCACAGCCTTTTAACTGTGTTAGAAATTAACCCGTTCTTTTGTTGGAAGCACGAGAAGTGACGACAGGAGAGGACTGTTTAAAACAGCAGAAAGTTTACTTAATGTCTGATCACAGGTAGGCCTTACAGTGCTGGGATCAGAGACACAGAGCTCCCGCAGGAGTTCCATCCACTGACCCCGAATTAAGGTCTTACAATACATTTTATCTTCTTGGGCTGCTCTGCACTAAACAAAGGTACAACAATTCATGCATTGTAATCCTATTGGTCATTTGGTGAGCAGGAGCTCACACCTCCTTGCTGGAATGTGATCTACACCAGGTGTGTGTGTGTGTGTGTGATGCTAATTTGTATGTTAAATGTAGGTGTGGGTGCAAAACAAGCCAACTTGTCTTTGTTAAAATGTGAATTGGCTGTCTGGTCACAAAGAGATGCAGACATCTAGTATCTAGTCTCTACAGAACTTACAGCATTCAAAGTAAGCAGATTCTGCTTCATTACAGCTGTAAAATATATAAGCAAGGGAAACAAATGCATTAAAATAACCAAAGCTCAGTAGTTCTGGACAATCATCAATACAGCTGTAATATGCATAAACAAGTAAGATAAAGTTATGAAAGGTAACTAAAAGGAACTACAGGTATGAGAAGTAACTAAAGCTGATAAAGTAACTAGAGTCTATAAGACTCAAATCTTACAACTGTATGCAGAAAATGGCATCTGTCATGGCATGGCCCTGTGGCGAGACTTAGCATAAGTTTATACAGCATTTTGCTCTACAGCAAAACTTAAAAAATGCCAGCAGAATCTGAACGTTGAACAACAATGTGTATGACTCATCCAACTATCTGTTACATATTTTGGTCAGGGACATAGCTGCTACCTATTCCAGCCTGCACTTGAGGAGAGGTAACAGTTGCCTGTCTCTCAGAGGGCTCAGACAAATTGTCAGATAGTTTCACACTTATATTCACACCTATGAGCAGTTTAGAGTTTCCAGTTCATCTCACCTGGATGTCTTTGGACAAGCTGTTTGCACATCTTCCACTGGGTGCGTGACGTTAACTGCTGGGGTGGTCAGTAGAAACAGTCTTTCCACTCTCACCGAGATTGATTCCAGCACCAGCACATAGATTTTTAAAGCTAAAATGCTCAGATAAAACTCACTGTACACAAGCTGTGTGGCACCAAGCTACCCGCAGACAAAGTTTTTGAACTTACAGTAGTATCCTGCAGCATTTAGCAGATTGTACCAGATATTTCCCTCAGGAGTCTGTTGAATCTAGAGCAAAACTAAAAGGAATCTTGAACTTACATTTGTTCAGAGGCCAAAAACATGAAGCTAATGTTGCTCTGTGTCTGCTGGATGTGTAATGTGTGACTGATTTGGAACATCTTCACCACAATGACTTTAGAAGATGTCAGTGCTGTGTTTGCGGCTTATCCTGCTGCCCCGACTCAAAACAAATTGTTCCTTCAGGAATTTCCCCATTGTGGGATCAATAAAGTCCTACCTGCCTACCTTATTGTTAGCTCATTTGTGATAAAAAGTCATTAAAAAGTATTCAGAAGGCATTGTATCTTGTTGCTCTCCAGCAGTAACCTTTCATATTTTACACAGTTGTTGTTAGGAAAACAACTTACAATGTCCTGTGTTAAAGTGTAGTTATATCCAACAGGACAGTGCTGTATTTTCAGCACAACAATTTTTTTAACCAAGTTCAGTGACTTTAAGCAGGCAGTGAGCCTGTTTTATGCATAGACAGAGTCCACGTGTCTACAGCTGTCCTCAGGTTTTATTCAACCTGCATTTCTTTCTTATTCCAATATTTTCTGCTATTACAGCCTGGTACCGTATCCGCTTGCCCGGGGCAATATTAGCGGGAGTCTGACAGACGGCATTAAACAAGAAAGCTAAAATCAGATTCTTCCCTCCCTGTGAGTGTTCACTTTGCTGAAGTTCTCATTACCTGAGGGACACGAGGGCTAGAGAAGTCTTATTTTAGCAAGATTTCAGAAGCCAGGTACCCCGAACTTATATCTTTATATTCAGTGTTTCAGATGCAATTTCTTCCATACTCTCTTCTCTTGGTTATGAGGTAACCCCTGCCAGATACATTGGTTTTTCTCCCTTGGCTAATCTCACATCATCACATCAGGCCTGCTGTATTGATTTCTGGGGAAAGTAGTCCTAAATTACCTTTCCTTTGTCAATCTGAGGCTTGTTACCAGGCAACAGGATGACCCAACTCTCTTAAGTCTCTACAACCTCACCTCACACCCTGAAATACACACACACACACACACACACACACCAACACACATGCTCAATTACACACTTGACACAGTGCCAAAAATGCAATCTGAGAGCATCTTTCCCCCTTCTAATATGAGCTACAAAATAGCGCTGGTGACAAATATGTTTCAGCACATGCAAACACCAAGTCAGTGTTGGGAAGGTAAAGCCATGTTTCTGTTGAAGGTGTAAAATTACTCAACCTGCCCAAGAAGAATGGAAATATCTGAATGTGCCCAGCCTTTTAATTTGGATTTAAAATGTGATGCAGCAACTTTGTGGCATTTTGATGAATGATGAAAATAATGGGAGATTTTCAGGGAGAATCGGTGCCGTGTGTAAAATAATTTAATAGCATGAATGTGATGCTTGAGGCCATTTGGTTAAATATTGTGTTTCACATTAAAAGTGATCGCTGTCAAGCCAAATTCCTAAGCAGATTTCTAGCTCAGATAAATAGTCTCTGGCTTTTTTTTTTTTTTTTTGATAAATTGGTGCAATATTCAAATACAATTATTTAAATGTAATTTTTCATATTAATCACATTTGGACTCCTCTGCACTCATTTTTCATTTGTCACAGCTCAAACCCTTTCCATCTAAAGTGGCAACTGAAATGCACCAGATAGACACACACACTGAAGCAGAAACACAATCATATACATACATTCACAACCTCAGATGGGTGATACCGCATTTGTAGCTGAAGTTGAAGAGGTACAATAGGAGGTTTAAGTTGTGAACCGACTACTTCTGTCATCAAGGACATATTTAACTCTTAAAAATGAACAGACATGATGACATTGATGCAGCAAGGCAAAAATTGAAAGTGCATTTTTGGCAAGAAATATGTACAATATACAGTATGTATCTGTGTTTCCTCCGGTAATATCTTCCTTTATGTCTCTAACATCAATAAGGTATTCCAAACAAACAGACAACTGACAAATAGGGATTGAGGTTTTAATGAGGAAAAGACAGACAGAAACGGAAATGAAACACTGGTTGCCCACACAAATTGCGGTAATAACCATATCTACATTAAAGCTTTGTAATAACTTATACAGCATTGGTTTATTGAGGTGAGGGGAAAAAAATGAAAAGAAATGCAGTGTTTCTGAATTAATATCTCATTATGGTTCCGCATCATCATTTTTTGGTCTCATTTTAAAAAGGCAGGGAATTACACACTAATTACATATTGCATGGCGGAGAATGTCTTCGCTTGTGATGAATAAAAGTCCAACTGCTCAAGGGGAAGTGTTCCTATTTCACTGAGGGGGGGAAATAGAAGAAGAATCGGGAGAATCAGAGGGCTTTATTGTCATTGTACATGCTGTATGTGTGCAACGAAATTATCGGTTGCTTTTATCTATCAAGTAGGCTTCCTATTAAAAAGGATAATGAATCAGAGCAAGATCTCTTGATCCCATTTGTATCTGTTTGTCACTTTCTTCAGTTGGCCAGTTTTTTTTTTCCAATTACTGGGGGAAAAAAAGAAACAAAACTCCCTAAGACCTTTTTTTGGTAGAACCCCACTGGTCTCTATCATAATTTGGCCAAACCTGCAACAAATTTCTTTTCTGTGTTTCTGTATTCATACACATTCACCAGTTCATTCATGTCACAAGGGCATCCCCATCCCTGGACCTATTCAGAACACAAAAAAGAAATCCCTCACTATCACATCTTTCCATGGATGAAACTGGCTCCCTTTAGAAATTATTCCAAATGCGACTGTGTGTGTGTGTGTGGCTGCATCGTAGGGAGTCTGCAGTGATAGCCTCAGGCTGCACTCCTCTGTATGTATCTGATCCAGGCCTAATGAAGCTGAAAGCCTGGCAGTTGTGAGGAGCATCTGCAGAGCTAAAGAGTGATGGGCATCTCATTCTGCTGCCATGTCTCAGGGGGGCCACACACATCTGAGGACCCTGCCTGCCGTTTGCACGGCGACTTGATGCCACTATGTACCCATGATATAGAAGGTCATGCCACATATGCTGTGGATGCCATCTGGAAGGTGTGCTTGACTGCCACAGCTGCCTTTCATGCCATACTGGCTTGGTGATAAAACCGGTTTCAGAGGGTGACCTAATACCAAACATTTTTTTGGAAAATTAAACTGCCATGTGCTTCTTCTTCTTTTTTATTTCTTTTTTGTATTTGGCTTTGATTGTTTGTATACATGAACACCTATGTAAATATGAATAGTCAGACTGAGTGTCATTTTAGTGATGGAAGACTATAAATATAGAAACCGGGGCACCCTTTTGTATGCATTACCATGGATATCGTGGTAAAGGTAAGGCTTCAGCATGTACTGAGGCAAGGAAACTGGCAACAAGGCCCACATTTTTTAATGTTCAATGTTTTAATGTAGATTTAATAACAGTGCCAGTTGTTTTGTTTTTTTTAAATCACTGGCCTGAAATGCTTATGGTGCAGTCTGTAGCTCTCTCACTGTGCACATAAATATCAAAATACTTGCCTGAAAAATGCTTCTCTCTCCCTCTTCCTCTCTCTCTCTAATGAGGAGAGCACAGAAGACTGAATATCTGACCATTTGCTTTTTGAGCTACATTAACCACAGAGCCAGAAGCGATGCTCCTTGGCAGATTTCATAACTGTGGTATATTAGAAAAGGAACCTTTAACCAGTGGCATTTAGGCAAAATGACTAGCTGATTCTCTGTCACTCTGCCTTGACTTTACAGATTGGCTACACTGCTCTTTTGTTGCTGATCTGCATTGGCACAATTATGAGCATTTGTGCTTCCAAATAGCTGAGAGAAAGGACACGCGTATTGTGAAACATGAGCTTTTTATAGTAAGACATTGGAGATAGGCTCCCTAAACTAAACCAGCAGGCATCACCACAGCACAAGTAGTGATGTATTCACCTCATCTTGATACACTAAAAATATCTTGCTGTGAATATTGTGCCAGGAAGCTTTAATGTCAGTGTGTTGCTCACTCATGTCAATTAGTTTAGATTACCTCATAGGAAATCAAATTACCTCCCTGATGTGAAGGTATTATTTATCAAAATTTGTACACTTGCATTATAGTGAATTCATAATAGAGAATGTGGAGTTGTTGTCACACCCTGTTGAATTTTGGGCAAATGCACCATTTTGGAAGATCACGCTCATTAGCCATCAGAGAGATATACACTACAGCAGATGCCTCAACTATGCCCATACATCCTCTTTAGTGCTCAGTTTGAGAACAGACAGGACAGAAACTGAGTCATCTGCTGACCACTGATAACTACCGTTAGCTTCCAAACTGAGAGCTAAGCGGAGCTGAGTTCAGGGTGTAGAGCCATTTTTCAGTCTGTCACTCTTGTTGACAGGATTTATAGGTCCTCTACAAGGTAGCTACAGTCAGTATAACATTATCCATTCTGAATTACCACAGTCAGTAAAGTGAGATCTAAACAATCAGAGCAACCTTTTAGCCAAACAAAACAAGAATGTACTGTATATCTCCCAGTAATGGTGCCCCTGTTCCAACATTCAACACAGCGTGACGTACATTCATATTCTCTATAGATCTGGTGAAACCTGCTTCATCTCTCCTTTTCTCTGCTGTATTCATGTGGTCTCTCTGCTTAGTCCACAGGCAGCCAGTGTTTCTGTTTGTCTCTGTGCAGGTTCCATAGGGTATATTGAATGTGTCGGACCCACTATCTTTACGTCTTCCAGTGGTTCCTAATTACCTTTGGTTTTATGGTCAGAGCTGTGTCAGTCCTTTGCTCAGTTTGCTCCTGTGAAATATGGCTTGGCCTTGGGTTCAAGAAGGGGAGAAAACACAGCACATTGATTAATCAAGGCATGCAGGTTCAGCCTCTGTTCCCAGAAAAGTCAATTCAATGACATGTTTTCACTCGGGGCACATTCCACTGGTCTGAAGTTGCTTCCTCTCCTTAATTAATTTCCTTATATCTTTCCTTCACCCCCCTTTCTCCTCCTCCTTCCTTGAAGTAACTGACTGTGCTAAAAAGCTGTTGAATCTGTATAAAAATTCATTATGCAAGCAGACAGTTTGGTAATGCAGCATGTTTTGCTTGTTCTTTGGGTGTTTGTGGCAGTACAATGTGAGCAAGAAAAAACAATAAAAGAGAAAAGCTGGCCCCAGGACTGTAGGACAGATGATGTTTCAATGGAGTCTGGAATTGATGCCCTGACACAGCAGTGTATGTGGTAAACAGGCTATAAACACAATATGTTTCACTAGATGTGGACATTATATGCCTGGTTGATTTTTTTCTGTCCAGTGCTAACCACAAAAAAACTGTTGTTTTTGTGTGTAAGACTAATTTCTATATTGCTTTACAATCTAAACTATACACACATTTTACTGATATTTTGGAAAAACTAACAAAAAAGAAAAAAACATGGTGCTGGAAAGATGTTTTATATTTATGTCTTTATGTCTTTTCCTTTTATTTTATAACTTTCTTTTGAGTGCATAAGACTATAATGGTCAAATGAAAATGAAACTTACATGCTTTATATGTCAGTAAAACCAGCCAAATGAAATGAGGATAGTTGATAAAATTTAGAAGTAAAAACATTTTCAGGAGCAATTTTATTCTGCAAGGTTTTTTTTAAATACCTTCAGTGTCTTCTCAGTTTGGTTTATTAGGGAAGTATCTAGCAGTGAGACAATTACAGAGACAATTTCACGGGGAGGGTTTCTATAATCATCAGTGCATGCTGGGAGCCCATATCAAAGTAAGTTTCATTTGGACAGAAGAGAATTCATTTGTAGTTTATAACTCACAATGCAGCCATTAGCAGCCACACTCAATCAGAGATTTTGAAAAGAGAGGAAAAAGAGTGAGTGAAAATCTGAAAACAACATGCAAATTAAACCTTTTGAGCTCAAGTGAATGAGCAACTTAAATGATTTATACAGTGCACATTAAGTGCTGCCTTTTAAGTATCCATTATTGAGTTTCTGGAACTAATAGAAAAAAATCATAATACTTATTGAATTTTTTTTTTTTCAGAACAGCCACATCATTCTTGCAAAAAAGTATGTCACATGATCCTAAACTTTATTGGAAGTGAGCACAAATCTGCATTAACCAAGACTGAGCTGACATTTTAAAGTGATGTTTTGAAGAGAAACTGGAGCAGGTCGACACCAGGCCGCTTACAGTAATCCCAATTATGCATTCTTACATCAGGCTGGAGTGCTGTTTTGATGAAAACATAACGAGTCATAATGAATGGAAATGAATGTATGTTTGTGGGATCAAAATAGCACATAATTACACTATTACCCTTGACAATGCAGGTATGCCGCCATCTAACACCACAAACATCAAGGTCTCTCCAGCAAATATTTCCTTGAGGTTAACTTGTAAACAAATTAAATTCATTAAAGGTGGATGACTAGAGCACCAAAACACCAGCATACCTTGTATGTTGCTTGTAGTCTACATAGGCAATGAATGGTCCCTGTTGAGGTAAATATAATGCTATTCAGAACATCAATGGGCATCAAGCGTAGCTGTTGATCTTACACTAAAGCTAGATGATTAATTGTGGTGATTAATATTGGTTTAAATTAGGCCATATTTTCCCTGGGCTTAGGGTGTTTTGTGTTTAGAATATCATTGCATTAATGATGCTTTATGATAAATGAGTTTGTGCCACACATGGCTATTAGGGCTAAAAGGAGATGGAACCCACACCCACTGCAATTAGGTTTAGCCAGATCAGAGGGTGCTGGCATAATGACCTGATTCTGGCAGCTTATTCTACTCCTGATCTCTAATCACGATCGCCACTGGCATCTTTCTCTGTCTCTCTCCATTTCTCTCTGCCTTTCCCTCCTGGTCCGGAGATAGGAGTTAATAAAATAATAATGAGTAATGTGAATGTTGCAGGTCGAGTGACCACTCATATGTGGCTCTCTTGCTTTAGCGAGCACAATTACACAGTAAGTTTGATCGGCGGTGATAGACAAAACAGCAGGGGCTCATAAATATGGATGGAGAGTCTGAGAAAATAAATTAACAGGGCCTGGCCTCTCGGCTGCCCCACTTAGACTGTCAATTATGGACCAGACAGGAGTCTTGTGAAAGAACCTCACAAGGATGACACACACATACACGCAGACACATACACAGTCATTAAACTGTACATTTGAGACTATTCTGAAGCCATACAGCAGTCACCTGCTTCATTATCAGCAAACAGAGTTCATGCTTCATGTATCAAAAGCTTACAGTGCACAAAATTCAATGCAAGGATTGATTCAGGAAGACAGAAATTCTCATTTTCACATAATGTGGAAAATCTATACTTGGAAGAGATTTCTTGGTCATTTCTAGGACTGTGCAAAAACATGACAAAACAGACCAGAGGTCCTGCATCTTAGAACAGGGTACTGTGAGGAATGCTTCACCTTTTTTGAGCAGGGTCACTGTTTTTACATGTTTCGTGTTACACCTCTTACATGTTTTTCTTTATTTTTCTTTTTAAATGTGACATTGAATTGAATTATGCATGCTGAAAAGATGAACCACAATAAGAGGGCAAAGAGTGGAAGGACAAACGGGTAGGGACATAGTTTGGACTGTGTCTGTGTAAATGTCTTCTGGATTCATGTTCTGAGTGAAAGGGTCGGCCCTGCTGTGTTGATACCAGTAATAAGTCACCTTCTGACCTGGCTCAAAGCCAATCTAGTGTACAGGGATTTGCTGAAAGGCCTAACATAAATTAGTATATGTCAAAATATCAATGTAATTTGATGCATAGATGCAATTTTGTCACTCTTGTTTACTCAAATATAAATATATATTTATTTTTTTTACATCTCTGCAACCATAACAAAAAACATCAGAAATTCAGACATATCTGTGAACACATGTTGGTGGATTTTTATTAGCATTTAAATAGTTTGCCCATATTAAATGGATTCAAAAGAAGCTGAAGGGATCATGGTTAGTTGATACAAGGAAGTAGGCTACCAAGAGTAATTTGTGGACATTTGATTTTTCTTTAAATGTTCCAGAAACATAAGCTCTCATATTAATCTAAAAGCAATAACAGCTCTTGCCAACCTTTAAAACCTTTCAAATCAGGAGCCAGGATGTCTCCCTAGATTATCCTGGGCCTGCAGTGATAGGAAAGGGTTGGGAGTATGAGGTTCAGCTTGTCCTGCAACTGTGTTCCACTTCTGATAGAAAAATCAAGCTCTTGCATATCTCACGTCCAACAAGAAAATAAAAGACCACTTTCAGCTATTGCAAATAAGAAACTAATCTGCTTCTAAGCACTTGCATAATGAATCTCATAAGTTACCTTTGAGGAATTTGGGCTCTGATTGAACAGTCAGGTGCATGAGCAAGCCAGTCACTGGCGTATTGCACACCTACACACATACAAAACAAATGCATTTTGACTTTTAGCATCAAACAGATGGAAACTTTTAATTTATTTTATGATGCCTTTGTGACCATGCGAGTTAAGGCAGAGAAAACAATTAAAAATCTATTTATAGTGCATTTACAAGATAATGTGTCTTAATGACATTGTGTGTAAACATGCTGTAGTAATATGACAGAAAACACTCCACCCCTTCTGATAACTGGCCCATACAGCTGAACTAGCTCAGCCTACATAAAGTTGGTCATCTGGCAGAGAACAGAGGCCTGGATTAACTCCACCATATCATCAGCTTTAATTATTACATTTTTAACGTGTTATAATAATTATGCTACTTATATGTTAAATGTTATAATGATATAACACAATGTCTACGGACGATCAAATACATGCAAGTGCACATTCCTGGTGGAACACTTTATAATGTCAGCACTGTATTTATTCCATTTACCTCATGATGAAATTGTTCCGACAAAAGGTAAAATGGCTGCTGCTGTAATAACTTTCCAGAGTTGTAAAATCCTGTCAGGGAGTATTACAAACTACTGTACAGTGTTTTGGTGCCTTTAAGCTTTCAAATGCATTAATATATTACTCAAACTGTTCATTCTGGGGCATATTTCAGATTCAAACAAGTGGCTCAGAGCTAGTAAAAAGAGCTTATTTGTGTGTTTGTGCATTCTGTGATCAGCAAACAGATCTGTGTTGGTATGAAGTCTTTGTTGTCATTAAGGGGAGAGAGATCAGCGCCTGCCAATTGAAATGAAAGCATTAGAGATGCATTGAAAAGGCTGCGACACTCAGCCAATTCTCCATGATCATTAACTCATTGACAATTTTGTCAGCAAATTATGCTTGGTGTGTGTGAGGTTTCCAGGCAATTTCTTTATGAGCCATCAGTTTGTTTACCCACTATTTGCTGCTAAAAAACAGCTAAAAACACACTGTGGGAAAAAAAGACTTTATGCTTCATGTTACTGGGAACTGTCCATACCTTTACATGCACTCATACTTTTAGCTTGCATTGTAGGTTTGCTGAAGGTCTGGGAACAAACTTGTCCATACTGGATTCTAAAGACTGTTATTAGTCTGGAAGACAGAAAATGTTGACAATGTGTGGTATTGATTTGTGCCACCTAGAATAAGTTGGTATAACAGGATCACATTGATCAAAATCACTGCTGGTATACAGTATGTTTCACTGCCCTGTGGACAAATTAAATCCTATTGATGAAATATGTTCAGACAGACCAAGTACAAACCTATACCACTCTGCATGTAGGAGAAATAGAAGGCTATAGAGCCAATTAATCAAGTTAGGTTACACCCACACCAGTCTAAGTCTGCTTCTATACAAGTGGTGGCTTAGGAGGCAATGCATATCATAAACATACTGTAAATCTGCTGCATGTTCCTGTTAATGCTATATCTAAACACAAATAAGATAAAATGCATATTTTAATACCTACAAAACTGTCAATCTGTTTGAATGGACGGACAGATGAACAGATTCTAGTAGCTGTACCTAAAGGATAGATTAATGGTTAATCTTGTTGTAGGGTTTCTTCTTTCACTCGGAATCATTCCAGGAAACAAGAGCACATTTGAAATCCATCCAAATCTAATTAAAACACTCGATACAAAGGACTGTGCTTTTTCATGACAGTTTGATTGGAGAGATGAGAGGCCTGGTGAGGGAGGGCCTACTGTAACCATTTCACAGGAGACTCCATGCAGTGTTGTTCTTCAGATGGGGTGTCTTTTGTTGTTACTGGAGACAGATTGGGGAGGGAAGCCGGGAAAGTACCGGAGGTAAGTCTGGCCTACTTGGGCGTCATTACAGCCATTGTGTGGCTGTCAGTAAGTTCACCCACATTGTACTGTATTTTTGCTGATGCAGTGCCTGCTTAGTAAATTAATCAACTGCTCAGTTTCTATGGTGTTGCTATGCAGTCTGCACTTAGCAAAGGAAAGTGCTACGCTGCAAAGTTTTTTGAAAGAAAATTAAAATTCCCTTCTAAATCTCAGTTTTCATTGATTTTACAAATAAAAGCATCCGATAACATCTAAAATAACCTCTGCTGCACTGTAGACTCCTAAATAACTGGGCCTGAAGCCACAAGGCAACATGAGAGAGAGGTGCTTGCTTCACATGGACAGGACTTCACATACTGTCTGACCACAGGCAAAAAAAGAGAGGGAGAAATCAATATTTCTCTAAAGGCCTGGGAGAATCTGAGGGCTTGCTTAACGCCACCACAACATGCTTTAGAGCACCGTTCTGTCCCGTAAACCTATCGGATCTCTGCAATCTTCTACTCTGCCTGGCGACAGACCCTCCCAGGCCCCTGCTCTCACTTCACTGCCCCAGTCCCTACAACCTCTCACTCCCCAGTCTCTACAGCAGCAACAGCAGTGCTGTTAGCATTGTTAAGGGCTATTGTTATGAATGAGGACCTCTGCTCCCCTTTCTTCACTGGCAGGCCCTAGGTAGGCAGATGGATAGGCTGCTACTTCTTTTCTGCTATCAGAGCAGCCCAGACACTGGACCCAGGACTGGCGGAACAAAGTAGGAGGAATGATGTCCCAGTGGGGAGGAAAGGACGAGAAGGACCAAAAAGGCATAGAGGAGGTAGAGGGGAAAGGGATGAGGGAGGAGAGTCAAGGGAAGCGGGTGACAGAAAGAAAAAAAGAAGAATAGGAGGGGGCAAGAGACAAGGGTGAAGGAGCAAAGGAGCAATAGAAGAGAGCAGGTCTCTCCTCCCCTGAATAAATTTGGAGTTCTATTGTAATGGGTTTAAGAGAGGAGTGTGTCTGCTGTCTTTTGCAGAGGCCTATATTCTCAGCAGCCTGTGGAGAAGAAAAGAGGAGGGGTGAGGGGCACACACTGCCCCGTTACTGGCCCCCTGCCGTACCTCCCTAACGCTCCCTCCAGCACCCCTGCCTGGTGATGAATGGTGGGACTTGCTGAAAGTGAAGCCTGCTGGTGAGCCTTGGCTCAGGCTGGGAGGCAGGGGGAGAGTGCTTGGAAGATCATGGGGACAAACCCAGCAAAAGGCAACCCTTCAGTCGCCCATACACCAAGATGTCAAGCCCACTGTTGGCACACAACCATAGAAAGAGGCTCTAGTTGAAAAAAGAGCTGGAGCCTAAGCTTTTGCCCAAAGAAAGCTGCATGCTTCCTAGTGTAAAGGGATACAGAATCATAATCAGATCCACCAATGCAAAATTTGGTTTTGTGAATTTTCCAACTCTATTTGAATGGGGAGTCCTGGCAGTGAAAAGGCACAACGCTAAATAGCAACTGTTGCCATATGGCTGTATTTAGTGAATTACTCCTCCAGCTGACAAAACTTGCATATTCTTCTAAAGCTGTATCTTCACTATCGATCATGATCCTCCCACCACTTGTTGTGGTCAGGAAAATCAGCCAAGACATTTATTAAACAGCAAAAACTAGAAAATACTATTTGCTCAGTCAAATTATATTTTCTCAGTACATCACAAAAGATACTGTTCCGTGTAAATGGGATAAAAAAGGTCAAATAATTCTTTTTTTTTTTTTTTTTTTTTTTTTGCAATCTCTCCAATGAGTGGTCTCTCTGGTCCTCACTACACAACTCCTTCTCACTCTGCCTCATTTCCTCTCGCTGTCACACACACGAAATAAGAAGGTAGATCCTGCTCTAAAGCAGCCCTTGCTGCATTAGAGAAAGAGGCAGAGAGATAAAGAGAAAAGTAGGAGGAGAGATGGAGAGAGCCTGGGGGCTGGCCTCCGTCTCGGTTACCCCAGCCTCTCTGGATTGCAGCCATCTGCCACAGCTGCTGCCTGGCTTTAACTGCCACTCTAATTGACAATGAACCCAGAGCCCTGTGATAATTGTGGCTGCTTGGTGACTTGGGCAGGTAATGCCTCCCTTTCAGGATTTATCAGGCCCCATCTGTTCCTCGTAGTGCTATATGTGGCAGAAAAGGCCCCCTACCCAACCATCAACACTCACCACTACTTCATCCCCTTTAGTCCATCCCCTTTCTATCTCCTCTCCCCACCCTTAACTAGTCCACCCCCCCACCCCCCCCCATCGTCCGCAATCTTCATGTGCGTTTTCATATCCAACCAATATCCTGCTCCCTAACGGCTCTTCTGTCTCCTCCTCCAATTGCTGAGCAAATATTGAGCTTTATTGTGAAAGGATGCTTATTAGAGAGCAGCTTCACAACCCCAGGGGTAGCCACACCCACCAGAGGACGCAGCTTGGAGGCTAGGATTGTTCAACCATAAACTAAAAATAAAAGACTCCATGCGGTTGCCTGACACTCCCCCTTTTCCTCTGTTTGGTGGTGTGAGAAGTGTGTTGTGTGTATGTAAAGAACAGGAGGAGTTGGGAAGGTGGTGGTGGTGGTAAGGTGTGGGGGTGGGGGGGGGCATAACCTCCCACATTGCCAACACCACACTTACCCTGCTCTGTTGATTAGATAGTACCAATCTTTCTCATGTGGGAGAGTAATTGAGATTCGTGTTAGCAGGTGCTGTGTCCAGTGATGTTTGATTATTGCTACGCTCACTCTTGATCACGTCTGCTTTCCAGCCATCCCGCATGTTTTCAGCTGTCACTGTCAACAAAACTGTGCATTTAGAATGTCAGGAATCGTAATGGTGATAAATTGGCTGATAATTCTCATATCATTCTTTATGTAAATAACTGACAATATTTGATGTATGACTATGAATATGCTTAGTTAAAGCAGAGAGACGACAGAAATTCCAACCCTGCATGTGTAGCACTTTCCTTCTGTCAGTAAACAGATGCATTCAGAAATTATTAAGACAACAGGTTGTCTTCACATCCATATTAAAATCAATCCATCAAAACATAATCCAAACAAAAGGTAGTGTATCTTCTGAAGATGCAGACAGGAAGAGCACACCACTATGGGTACCGGAGGCTGTGCCAAATGTTTTTTTGTTTTTTTTTTCCTGATGCCAGATTAATGTCAGATACTGGCAGATAACTGGAAAATATGTCAGCTTTACTTTCCAGAAATGGACAGATCTTGGCCATGTGCTGCCTAATTGTGGGCAGTGTTTTACCATCTGTTAGGAGTAGATATAATTTTCAGACAGAGTGATCAGATATGGTACACATTTACAATCATTTTCCTAAATGGGGAATATGTATTTATTTATAGCATGATTTGGAGCTATCTTGTTTTTCATAGGTTAGGTACAGTGTGCACTAATACAGCTGTGACCCATAGTGCAGTCTGTTGCCAAAAAAGCACACAAGGATTCTTTAGTAGTTTTTGATCAGCACATAAATTGTGTCATAACTGACTATGAATTCATTTCCCAACTAACAGCAGGAAACTAGACATTTTCTTGATTTTCACTTGATCATTTTGTTGTATAAATTAACAATAATTGTATTTCATGGAATTACACAGACTCTAGTATCCTTTCCTGTTTGTAAACTGTGCATAGAAAACATGTTTTACAAGCCATTAAGCTCACAAATGTATTCACACAAATAAAACCAGCTATCTGTAATTTAGCATTATTTCAGTGCATTAGGAACAGAACATTTAACTCAGCCATAATTTTAGGTTTTGAATTGGAGCTCGGATGAGAAGGCACTCTACACAGGAGTGTCATGTGGACAAAGGATATCACGCAAGAGTGGGAAAATTTTATGTGGAGAATTTATGAATATGAAACAGGGTTACAGTTGTGACACAGAACTGCATCTAGTCTAGCTGTTGTTCATTTAACTCAGCTGTTTGTGCAGAGACTGGTATTTGGAAAACGATGCGATATTAAAGCTGCATTATTACACAATGAATAGAAGCTTGCATATGTGAATGGAAGCAGTTTTCACTTTTTGTCAAGATTATGACTTGAAATTGCTTCATTCTCTGACATTTACCAAATGATTTCACATGTGGACCTGATTTAACTGTGCATCCTTTTTTAACACCTCATCACTTCTACAGCATATTTTAGGATTCAAGCACAGGGACACCTTTAGGCCTTAAAAGCCTTCCGCCACCAGATTCAGCAGATGTGCAGTACCAAAACAGCAGGATTCCATTCTCTCTTACACACCAACACAGTCACAGATGCATTCACACTCACAAATGCATCCTGCTGACAAACCACCACTCGTAATCCCTCCTCATCATGGCTGCCTGAGCCCTCAAGGTTCCAGTCATTTGGTGTGTAGCTACCACAAGATACTGCTGTGTTGTCTGCCTGAGTGCAGGTGTGTTAATGTGCACTGTGTGTTTGTCAGTACAAAATGTAGTTGCATGATTTGAAACAGGAATTAGCTGTCTAAATACCATACTATGGAATGATCACCTGCAACAAAATGAAATTACAAGAAGTTGGACTTAATGTTTCCTATGGTTCATTTATTTTTAGAGGTATCAACAACTCTGTGTCTCTCTTCAGGTCTATGAATGTTGGTTTAGCAATGTAAGCACAGCTATAGTGAGTAAATATATGGAAATTCTCTAATAGCATTTGTGCAGCACCCCCATTGTGTTGATGTATACTTCACACTTGATAGTGCCCTAAAAATGAGCTCCCCCAGTTGCTATTGTAAATTCAAATGACTGCACATTTTGTTCTCCATTTGATCCTCATGTCAGCACAATTATATCTTGTTAACACAGAGCAACAAGCAGCCCACTTTGTACTATGCAAGATTTAACACAAACAAAGCCTCTGCGCTTTAACTAGCTGGCACAAACACTAGCTGGAGCTACTTTGAAGCAGAATCCAAGTTCAAAAGGAGTGACGTATGTCATTTTAAACATGCTGGATTCAGGAATATAGAAGGCCACAAATATTAAAAAAATAAATAATGCTCCTACTTTAATGTAAATTGATTGTTCAAGTTACTGTAATGGAAACTTACTTTTCCACAACATGATGTTATTAATCCAGAAGTGCTATAATTAACACCGTGCCAGAAGAGCTGTTGCCTTATGCATGATCATATTTTCAAACACGGCTAGAGTAGTAGTACATTGAGTTAGGTTGTATCCACCCTTTATTTTACCACTACAGCCCCGAACACAAGCACTGTTTCATATATATTTATATATATAATTTCTTTTAAAATTTAAAATGCATAAGGTCTGTTTGACAGGCTTGAGGAAGTGGGGCTGTGCGTTGGATCAGCCTAATTAAACATAGAGCAAAAATACTAGCTGTCAGTGCTCTGTGACTCACATTATGAGTGAGGACAAAGGCAGTGACATGATCTTAATCTAAATGACAAGAACATTAAAAATGTAGCATTGCTCAACACAGGCAAAGATAAGAATCGATTTGGGATTAATGGTTATCACCATTAATTATTGAATTAGTTCTCCATCACTGTATAAATGAACTGCTGCATCCTTCAGGGAAGGGACTGGAATGTTAATGTAAAATTTGAATTCTTCTAGACTATTCTGTATATCTGTCTTGAGCTAAATTCACACAAGTTCAGCATGTAAACATAACAGTCAGTTTATCTTTATGTCTCAAACTGGCTGTGTTATTTTTTCTTTTTCCATTTAACTTTATCTTCCTATTGTTGTACCCGGTACTTTTTACCATACTGACTCTGAGAGATGAGGCAGTCCAAGTATAAGCTTCTATTTCTCTATGAAGCCTCTTCCGGCTCTTTTAAACCAGGAACTCACAATAAGACGAAGTAGAGTGCTTTAGATTTTATAAAAAATAACCGTGCTGGTTTATTCAGAGGATCACATGTAAAATTAACATTACACGTCCAGATCTCTCTCACCACCAACCTGCACGCAGGCAGCTTGGAAAGATGACCAGCCCCTGGACCAAGAAACCTATATAATTTAATCATTTTGGGCTAGCCCATGCTACACAGGGGCGTCAAACCGTGACGTCACCTGATATGCCAGCTTGCAGCTGACCATAACGTAGCCAAAACATGAGGAAAAGTCAAGGTGTCTGGCTGTTGTTTTTGTGGTGTGTATCTAGAACAATTTGACATGACATTACACATTAAGACAAATATTAAGACTAGCATTACAGTTAATACTAACAGCTCTTTGCCTGCAACCTTGGCCTACATGCAGTCTGCACTGCAAGCACATTAAACTGAACAGTTACCAGCCTGAGCTAGTCAACCTGTCTCCACTAAACATTTCTAGACAACAAATCTCTGAATATCTATCTAACTAAGAAATAACCTAACACCAAGTAACTACAAAACAGTGCTGATTTATTCCATGAACACAGGTAAAAATTAACATTACACGCTCAGGTATCTTGCATCCCCAAACTGCACGCAGGCAGCTGGAAGATGAAAGCCCCCTGAACCCAACAGGCCTGTACATTATATCTCCTCGGTTGGGCTAGCCCCATACTACACAGAAACGTCAACCGAGAAGTCTCTGGTGCCAGCTTTGCAGCTGGACATAGCAGTAGTCAAAACATGAAGTAAATCGATGTGTGTGTGTGTCTGTTGATTAAGCGGTGTGTAGCTAAAAACATTCTCACACGACCTCTAGTAACATGTCGTGACTCAAACATGAGAACATATTATGGCTAAGGCTACAGTTATACACATCATAATAATAATATTAAACACCCTGTCTGCTGACAGTCATCAACTCTTCTCTCTAGTTATCCTTGACCAGATGTACCCTGTAGAAACTCATGAGCATGACTAAGCATTTAACAGTCTAACTAGACATCCTATCTCCACTAAACATTTCTAATACATAAAGTATCTATCCAATATCTATCTGACTAAAAATACCTAACACTATGAAATGTAGTAGACTGGATGCTAGTAGTATGATAGCAGACAATTCCAGCCCTCTACTATAATGACTGAAGAGTCCTGTGTGTTGTGAATCTGTGAGCAAGCAGCCCATCAGACACACCATGTTTCTCTACATGCATTAATCCGACAGAAAAGGCTTGGCATTGAAAGGCGAGGCCTAGCTAACTCCTGTCTTGGCCTCCCAGGATGGCCCCGCTTAAGCACAGGAGTGCCCCACTGACCCCCAGGCTACAGGGGCTCTGAGATTAGCAGCCCTCCCCATACTTTGTATCTGTCACAGACCAGTGGTGGGGATGGATGGGCCTGGATTAGCACAGGGGAGAGGAGAGCTGTTCTATATTTCACATGCAGCTAAGAAGAGATTCAGGATTCTGGTCAGTGCCTACAGGGAAGTGGGGTGTAGATGAGAGTTTGGGGAGGTATTGCATGCATGTGTGTGTGTGGGTCTATCTGAGAACGTTTGAAGTAGAACTAAAATAATGATTAGAAAGTTAATTCCAACATTTGAGAGATATGCTGTAGTCCATGTAGAACACAGTCTGAATTCAGTGGGTGAAATGTCCTGTCACATTAAACCCAGATGCAAACCATAATCTTTATCATTTTGCTTTTGTGATTATCTTCACAGTGGTTTTATAAAATAAATACAATAGAGTCCATGCTCCTCACAGCGTACTATCTAACAGCTTTGACTTAAGTGCTGTAAAGGTCCAAAAATAAGGCAAAATCCTTTCAAAATGACCTCACACCAGTTTTTGTGTACTGAAATCTTTGAGAACACTTTCTCGTTCAGGGAGACGCAATGGGTTGGAGTGAATATTCCAGCAGGAGACAAGAGGAATGCTAATCAGATACTCAATCATTCTAAACAATACACAGTAGACACTAAATATGAAGGTGACTGTATGGTTCACATGAATAGCAGCCCTGCAGGTTCCAGGTGCCATTGATAGCAGAGCATTATGATGGTCCATTACCATATGTTTTAGCTATTGTCATTAGCCTGCTATTTGTCGGTCAAGGGACCCTGACACCCAGTGAAGGAGCACTCATTTATCATAAACACACAACAGTGATTCGGGCACTCAAAAAGAAACCTTGTGTCTCTGCATTAATATTCATTGCTTCATTGGAATTGTTCTGTTATCAACACCATTTTTCTCTTGCCTCTTATTTCTCTCAGTTTCGCTCGAAGAAGTGAGAAGTTTTTTTTTATTTTCTGTTTGGTCATTCTTCTTCACTTTGCATAATGGTGTCAAGTTTAATAGCCTTGGTTATAGTGCTTACATTGCATATTCCCAGGCTCTCCCAGCCAAGAAGATCACTTATTCTTCAAAAGGCCACATCCAAGCAACAATACATCACTGTAAGCTTTACTTGTACACATTATTAAGTAGGTCCTTAAACACAGTGTAAAGTTAAAATACAGTCCTTCACTTTTCCAACTATAATATTCACTAAAATACATAGAAGTATCAGTCTAAGTCAGTGACAGGTGGACAGGTAGAACCAGAAGGATGGACAGATAGAACCACCTTTCAGGCAACTTGGCTTAGCCTCACTAAATAGCTTTCGACAGCCAGATTCATCAGTGGCTCATCTGTGCTGTTTACACTGTTTAATTGTTTGACAGTTCCTGTTTAGACTGTGTCACTTCCAATCCTCTCTGCTTCCATTAAACAGTTAAGCTTTCCTTCAATAAATGAGCAGCATTTGGAATTTGCCAGTAGCCGCACTGCTGGATGTGATCAAACAAAATGTGGCTGTCCAGCCTCCGGCAGGCATCACTCTCATATCCTGGAACTGAGACAAGGTCAATCAACACGCAAGGTACTATTTGTATGGAGGATGTGCACGCATGTGTGTGCATGTATATACGTGTGTCTCTGTGTAAGACAGTTGAGCCTTTGAAATCTATTTTAAATAAGGTGGTTAAGGGGACCTACCTGCATGGGCAGTGATCCTGCATTGGTAGTCTGAGAAGCTTGATATATACAGGTCGTTGACTTAAGATGACTTATCAGCACACACATGCTGCAGGTAATGGAAGCATAGTTATACAAGCTTTCACTTTGCATGCCATGACTATTCAACCTTCAACAGCTCCTATATAACCGAGAACAGCTGGCTCAGGGGAGAGAACGAGCGAGCGAGACTAAGAGAGAGCAAAACAGACAGCCAGAGGGTGGAAAGAGAGTTGGTGGAGTGAGTCAGAAAGACAGAGAGAGTGTGTGTCTGCAAAGATGAAAGACAATGCAATCAATAAGATATATAAGATAACAAATAATGCCCTGGGTAGCTCATTAATTGTAACATAGGCTTATTATGCTGAGCACAGGTTTGTAAACCTGGGTCACTTTGACTCTCTTTATTGAAATATCAGCAAAGGTGAGAGGAGGTGAAATGCTGAGACTAAAACATGCAGTAGCTTCAGCAAAATATGTGACAGAAGGTCACCCACTCAGCAGCAGAATGAGGAGCCTGTTGTTTGCTGTTGCACACTCGAACATATGGGGCCATTTTTAGCAGACAACAGCCACTGAGAGAGTGGAAGATGGAATATCATTTCAGTACATGCTCGTATGCTTCAGTGTGAATATCTTGTACTTTCATTTTACATTTAAAATCATGCACATTAACCAGAACAATACACGTACACTGCAAAAACTATTTATTGTTTTATATCGGGTTGTGTGTGGTTCTGTGAGTTGCAGTGTGTTATTGTAGATTATAGACACTGTGATGACATTGGACCCTCCGTCATTCTTTCCTTCATGCGCAAGAGAAAGAAAATGATAGCTTATCCCTCAATGCCCTTGAAGGCAAGGTGTCTCTACATAGTATATCCATCACAATCAACACCAGATCATTTATATTAAATGCCTTCTTCTTCTTCTTTTTCTAACACTACTGTACACCCTGTAATATGTCGTTCTGAATGCAGGGTGAATTTAAACAGAGCAATAAAACAGTGATCATTGCACACAACTTGTTCTTCTAATTTACAGCCCGTGTTCGGGCACTGGGATAAGAAGAGAAGAAGGTTGGGAGTCCAGATGCACAGTGAACTCCACATTTCCTCCTGATCTCTATTCTCTAGGTGCCGTGGTTTTCTGCCATAAAGGGGCATAAAATCCATTAGCATGAACCACAGTTTACAAAAAGTAATTTCCATAAATGCAACGTCAGTTGGTCTTGCCATTAAATCTTGATGACATCTTAGCATGATAATTTAGTTATATGTATCACCACTTTTAATAGCAAATTAATAAAATTAACACTGCTATTAACATAAATTATGGCTTGTAGCTGTGGCTAGGATTGCAGTCCCTTGGTAGCCAGGTCAACACCTAAATTAATCCTCATGTTTAATTGCCTAAGTACACTGTCAGATTGCAGACGTTGTGGCTGGAAAGCATTCTGCTCATCATGTGTCTGTATTTTTATCTGGTTGAAAATGGAATTGTTTGTTATTTGTTTGTCCTGGGCTGTGGATTATTAATTGATTATTTGTTCACCTTTTTTTTTCTCTAATCCAATCTAAATCCTAATCTCAGTCCCTATCTTAATCTTTGCAAGTTGGTATAAATATCCTAAAATGTGCGCAATCATGAATCACCAAGATGACTTCAGGGAAAAAGTCCTAAAATCTGAGAAAGTCTTGTCTAAAAAATTAAAAAAGGTCCCAGTATTTACATAAAAAAGCATTTCAAGACTTGTATTAAACACAGTCCATAATTAGCCAACACATTCTGTGTGTGAGTTTAGAAGAAGCTTAGTGACTACAAGCACGGCATCACCTAATGCTGATTCGCACACATTTCATTGCAATTTTCTTTCACCACAAATCACTAAATCTTCACAAATGTCATCCAGTGCAGTGTGCAAAATGGCTTTCCTTTTCACATTAGTCTATCTACAGACAGAGAACTGTTGCTTTCATCAGACACTGATCAGTGACTTCTACAACATTGCCCACTAATGTATGCGCATGTACATATGAAACCTTTGCCATGAATTGGAAATTTTCCATCCCTGAATTTTCATATGAGTAATGGCATATTGTTTTCTGACTTACAAAGACAGATATGGTGCAAGCAATGCCACTGCATAAATACGTGAGCTAGACATGGTTCATTAATAAACTAAGTCTCACATTTTTCTTTTTGCATGTGATAGGTTGCTGTTGGTTTTATCATGGGATGTGCTGCTTGAGCTAGCAAATAGCAAGTGCTGTTATAGCTCTCAGACTACTCTATAATTGATCAAGATTCAGGCCCTGTCGTTTCTGGATGGCAACAGATATGAATTGCATGCAGGATAATGTAGAGGCTGTTGGCTTTGACCTGAGCCCCTGGCAAGTTGCAGCTCACCTATAAAAATCTCCATGGATGATTAATACAGGAATCATGCCAGCTTATTAGGGCTCAGCTCAGCAGACAGTGGAGGAGTATGAGTACGCATGTTAAGAGGTATCCAAAATAGGACAGCCCAGAGAAGCTGGTGACTTCTGGGGTAACAGTGACTGGGATGTGGTTTATACCTACATGCACATAAACACATAGAGCCAATCTGAATCCGGTCCACCCTACTAAACCATTTCATTGAGACAAAAATGCATGAATGAAGATGGATAGGATTTCCTGAAATGTAATCCAGAGGAGGCTGCTGGTCATTGCTGGACCCAATCTTGGTTTCTGTGTATGCTGTCACTTATTCACCCAGCCAGCTGCTGCTGGGCATAAATGTGATGGGCGTTATGTGTCCTTGAGTCCCCTACAAAGGGAAATTACCAGGGATGCTGAATTTGAGCCTGAGATTCACAGTCATGCCTTTTGCAGAAGCTCAATGTCAAGGTCTTTGTCACTTTGGCCTCCTGCCTGCCCCTTTCCCCAACCCAACTGATCAATATGTCATAGAGCACAGCCTAATCAAAGTGAAATACTCAAGACACACCTTCTAATAACATATTTGCAGCCATAAATGTAAAGATTAATGATAACAAATGACCAACTCAGTTTTATGTATGCCCTGACAGTCTCTCAATGCATGAAATTTCAGGCTAGCTGCTGCTTGTCTTCAGGTTCATTACCTACAAATGGAGGCATGGGGGATTTCAATCATATCACCCCAAAATATAACCCACCTCCAGCACCTAAACAGACTCTCACTCACACAAACACACATGCATGCACACACCACCTCCTCTCATAATGAAAACATAGGTTAGGCACACATTAATCAATGCAGACACCGACTTCTATGAAATCTAAATGGGGTAAACATCCCCTGAGCATTCATTACCATTTTGTGTCAGGCTACAGAAATGAAATAAAAAATAGAAGAAAAATACATTAGTATATTGATTCTAATATTGTTTTTTATAGCTCTTCCATACAAGAAATGGGCACCATACAAAACCTTGTGATGCCTTGCATTATAAAAACAAGAACACAGAGTATAGAAGTGAAATGGACCATTGACTTTAAGTCCATAAATGCAAATTGTGACAAAGTGCAGATATAATGTGACTATAGGTTACAACCGCATTGTAAATAGTGCCACAGTAAAATGTAATACATGTTGAAATGGAGCCTTATTAAAGCAGGGGTTGTGACCCTGATTGTAAAGTGAAAATAAGACTATCAAAGTGCAAATTCCTTCCCATAATAAACCAGACAACAGATCTACTTTCAAATAATTACCCAATTTTAGACATGACTTTATTGTTTTGGATTTTAAAATTTGAAAAATGTGTGGTAGTCATACTATAATTGTATATTCCTGTTCTGGTTTTCTCCATCTTTTATCCTTTTCAGTGATATTCTCTTCTCTTCTATAGGTATTAGAAGTATAACAGTAGGCATTACAGGTAGATCTAATCCAAAAGGGGTTGGGGGAAAAAAGGAAGACAAGGGAGAGGAACTGCCATGCAGAGGTTTCTCACTGCTTTTGGTTTACAAGTGAAGAGCTCTTAAACAAATGAGAGGGCTGATCTGGATGGCTTCCATAGGCCTCTGTGGGTCTCAGCAGGCCAGGAGCTGGATGAAAGCATGCTATGAGGTATCGACAGGCTCAGGAGGTTGTGAACATCTGGGGCACTGAAACAGGATCTCATCCTGACTCATCTTGTCACAAAGGAAGGAAAAAGTAGTGCAGATTAAAATCGGGATTGTGTGTGTGTGTGTGTGTGTGTGTATGAGTGAGTGAGTGATACCACTTTGTGCAATTTGTGCGGTGGACTATACACAGAGGACGCTGGTAAAGGATTAATATTATACTTGCAGAACATGTGTAGCGTGCATGTGGAACCTGTCGATAGTTGCTGCTCTGCATGCAGCCTTGAACCGAATGCAAATCTTGGATTTTCCTGCACAACACGTCTAATTCTACTCTGTTGATGTTACTAGTGATAGAGTTTCATAAGTAACATTCTGAACACTAAAGTCAAAGCAATAAATAAATACCAGGCAAGACACACCTTAAGAAGCTATCACTGCTCCCTGCAGCTATGATGAGCCTACATGAGAGACAGTACCAGTTGCCCTTTACTGTAGTGCAAATTACATGCAGAAGTGGCATGTCAGACATGTGTGACTGTTGGCCTATGAATACATAGGCAGCAATCAATGTTGTTAAAAATTCCATTTGCATATGCATGCATCATTAATTCTATGCAAATGAGGCAGTGAGGATTGCACTAGTGTGACTCTCCTTGTAACCCAACAGTATAGCTGTCAGAGGAAGGTTACAAAGATAGGCAAAGTCATTAGTTTGTAACAGTCCTTCTCTATGGATCCAGTCTTTCTCTTGATGATTCATGAATTGGTAAAAGTAACTTTTTAGAGTTATACACTCTTTTGTATGTTTTTCTTTGTCTCTTTGGTGCACAAAACAGAACACCTGGGGAGAATTAACAATACGATGTCTATGGGAACTTGTGCCATGAAGGCATGTCCCCATTGTGGAAGACCTGAGTTTATCCCTAAGTCCATGATAACGTTCCTTTTTTTAAATGTATTTTTCTTGGTGATCCAAAGTCTACATCCTGGGTCGACATGATTTGCATTAGACTGTGATGTAAAAGCAACAGTGAACAAAGCATCTTGGAAGATATTCCCTCATTTTTTGTAGACACAGTCATGAAAGAGGTTGTACAAGTATTCACAATGGACTGAAATGCCGCCAAGACACTAAAATACTTTCCCTTAGGAATCTTTATTTTCCAAGAAATAAAAACTTATGGTGTGAGCACCTCCTGTATGTTCCATAGCAGGTTCAAGTAGAGGCCAATAAGGTCTCATACTTATCAGGGTTGGTACAACAATATGACGATGATACTCTCCATGAACTTGATATGCATAATGCAGGAGAGATGTTCTAATAACAAAAATAGAGCATCAGTAATGTATTGTGAGAAAGGACTCGCACAAACTGCTCTCACACCTACAGTACTACTTCACTGATTCCACTGCCTACTGTCTGTTCTGTAATGAATCAGTCTGGCAGGGGGAAAAAGGTGGCCTCAGCAAATATAGATGAGAATGACACCCTCTGGAATTTGAGAAGTTGAAGAAGCATCTAATAATGCTGTGCCCCACACCTCCCTTCAGCATGTATCCCTTAGCTGATGCGATGCTTCCGGAGGGGCCTAAGAAGACACACGATGGCAGGCCTGCTCAGAGGAAGATGGTAACAAGATGTGATGCATAACACATGAGAGAGGCTGGGGTGTCATTACAAAGGGATGAGCAGGCTTCATCAAGCACATCACAAATACATTTTAGATGACACCTCCATTTGTGATGCACTTACTTCAGAGAAAATAACATTTATTACTCTGTTATGTTTATTGGAAATATGCAGATATATTAGACAGCTGCGGAGGGCCCGGGGTGTGGATGAGTTACTGAATTCCCATTTGTTTTACATGAACGTTTTCTATTACCTCAAAATATTTTTTCTTTGTTTTTTTTTCCCACACAGTATTGAGTATTAGTATTTTGATGCTGATAGACTGTCCTTTTTCTCTGCTGTGCTCAGAATAAATTTGATATGCCTGAGTGCCTGCAATAGACTTTGTTTTGCTTCCTAAAAATGGTTGTTATAGACTCAGTAAACATCCAAGCTTCACATTCCCCTTTTTCCAGTGAGAACAGATCCCCCAAACTGTCATTATTGCTTTGGAAAACAGCCTATGAAAAGATTAGCAAATTAATAATTTAGTAGAATGCTCCTCGGTGACATAAGGCGCGTTTGCCAATATGCGTACTTGTCTGTACTTGTGTTCCTGCAGACCTGTAAAATGTCATCAGTCATAGCCCAAGTACTGCTCCAATTCAGTGTCTGCATCCAGCTGAGTAAACTTCAAAAACCAGAAGTGTTCTTGCTCCACCGATTTTATCAAGGGTGCTTTGAGAGCTGACTTGTGTGGACTCAGGGCAGTCAAGTATCCCAGAATGCACTGGGTGCCAGCTATGGAAGTCTGAGCCAAGCTCAAAGTTGTTATAATTCTTGTTCTAGTACTGTTTATTATGCCACCTTTGTTTTGATATTTTTCAGGTGAGAAAGTAACCACTTAGACTGAGAATATGTGGTCAGTTTATCAAGTAATGCTGATTTGGAAATTTGCACTGACATTTTCGGAGATGCCAATGCTTGCTAACGGACCAGATATCTATATTTAGCAGGTATCTACATCTCATTCAGAGCACAGTTAGCAAGAACACTGGTATTCTAATTGCATATTGAGAGTGCTGTGTCGTCCCATTCTGGAAGTTTGTACTCAAAGTTCAAACTTATCAAGTACAGAAGTCTGAACTTGGCTTACTAGGTATTGATACACACCCAAGGTTGTGGCCAAATTATTAAATTCTTGCAAAGTCAATGTGAATTATATTTGCATGTTGCATATTTGAAACATTTATTTCATGGCAGACTTCACTTAACAGTCTTTCTGGGCTTCCCATGAAGGCAAAAACTGAACTGATGATTAGTTTCATTATCATCAAATTACACAGACCAAGTACTATGCAAAATTTGCTTGATTAAGCATCTGCTACAGCATATTTAAATAAGGCTAGAGAATCTGGGTCAGAATACATTTGTGTCGTTTTAGGCTGATTTTGAACAATATTTTGACAGCCCACATGACTACTACTATCTAGTTGTTTATCATTTAGATGGTTAGTTGATGAAACCACTTCCCACAAAGTTATATTTTTAAAAATCCCATGGACTTGTGCATTTAAAATTTGTTAAGTACAACTTGAGAAGGGCCTTTTTTGTTGTTGTTGTTGTATTTCACCTTCAGTTTTCTTTTTCTGAAATCCTCAGGGCTTTTCTGTAGTCTACAGGGATGATGCAGAGATACAGAAAATCTGCGGAGCTATAAAAAGTTCTTACAGAGAGTGAGAGAATGGGGGACAATACTGGTTTCCTCTGCTTGCCTGTTAGCTAATAAAAATGCTTACATACAATGAGAGAAATGCACAAGAGCAATCAATATTTTATGTAAGAGCTCAGGCTTGGCCTGCAGGAGTGAGGGGGAGAAGCCAGCGAAGAGATGAAAATTAGATTGAATTAATCCAGCACAGTGATTTACAACAGTTCTGTCATCCATCTGATAGACAGAAAGAAAGGAAGAGTGAGAGGGGAACCAAATAATTTTGGGCATCCTCCTCTATTTACAGTATGTGGCCATGAGTAAGAAAGCAAGACTCAAGTGTCACCCAGATTCTCTGGCTCCCCAAGAAAACTAGAGAGAAATCATTTGGAGGAGGGGTCTAGAAAGGAAGAGAAAGTGCCACCTAATGTAAATTCAGCAAGCTCCGCTTCAGCCTCCACTCAAGCCCCCTTCCCCTGAAGCTTTGTGGTGCCCTGCCACACTCCGCACCATGTCACCGTCCACATTCTCCTTCTCTGCTCAGTGTTCCATGACAACAAGGTGAGACAGACAGCAGAGGTTAGGCTGAACAGCTGCTTCCTGGGTTGGAAATTCCAGGCATTGAGAGCCATCTGTCTATATGTTCACTGATGTATATGGGAGCCATCTATCAGGCTGCTAGCCCTGCAGCTGCTGGTGTCGTCACAGCTCAGTCTGCCACCCTCCCGCCTGCCTGCCTGCCTGCCTGCCTGACTGGCTTCTCCCAGCCTCAACCCCAATACAATGAGAGCTCCTTCTTCACTTTGTGTCACACAGAATGGGCTGATTTGATTAAGTCCTGGGCTCTCATTATGTTAGGTAGGGGTGTAGAATTTCAATGATAATCCATAATGCATGACCAGGGGTTTTGTTGCCATGGTGACATAAATTCAAGGTTACCAGCTCAGATGCATAATTGGGTGCGCATTGAGCACTGAAGAGGTGCTGTTAAAATTCCCCTCATGAAAGTGGAGCATCAATCATGCTGTTGCAGATTGCAAAGTACTCATAATCAGATGAAATGCTTGGCAGAGAGAAAACGTCACAACAGGACAGAGCTTCCTGCTTTTCCTACTCCATTGAAAACGAATGTAATAACTTTGCATATTTTTTGTTCTGTTTTCTTTCAATCACCTTTTCTCACTCCTAAGAGCCACCCCACTGGGTTTTGGGGGGATATTTTTGTACACTAAGTTGGTCTCACTTCAGTTGTCCCTTATCTTGTTCTTCCAGGCAGTAA
The DNA here is from genome assembly GCF_001952655.1 of Monopterus albus. NCBI lineage: Eukaryota > Metazoa > Chordata > Actinopteri > Synbranchiformes > Synbranchidae > Monopterus > Monopterus albus. Next base: position 2,841,161 of record NW_018127893.1, on the reverse strand, counting down.
CATACCCCCTCCCACCCAAAAAAAAAATGATGGAGATCAATTCTCACAAGAGATCAGGACCTCTATGATAAGCAGAGCCTCCAGCTCGAGCCTCATCAGGACTATTTGAATGGCAGACAAAAGCAAAAGGTTTCTTCCCCTTGTGCCTTCTCTTGAAATCCCACTGAAAATCTACTCATCCCTTCTCCAATCTGCACCACAGTTCTTTTATTGATGCTCTTTGTTGTTGTTGTTGTTGTTTTTGTCTTCTTTTTTTTTCTCAAGTGTGCTCACTTGAAGGTGTTTGCAGGATGGGATTGGTAGTTATTCCTCCTGGATAAAACCTTTTCCCCTCTCCCTCCTCCCCTTTTATTTCTTCATCTGGCATTACTAATAAGAAAGTGATGACTGGCTTGAAGCTACTTGTTGTTTGGAAAATTTCAATTTTCTTTTGTAA
>NW_018127893.1:2831123-2840712 GCF_001952655.1 Monopterus albus | reverse complement strand
AAAGAGTGTCAGGAACAAAACTAAAAGCCTTAAGTTTTGAGGGTCAGCTGGTTGATTGCACCATTGCTCTACTCCCAGCCACCCCCCCCAGTTCATCAATACAGCAGCACTATAAGTGGTTAATAGCCATAAATCAAATGAGATTCATAAACTATTAAGTTGGTTCTTATTATCTCTTATACTAGGCAGTTCAGATATTCATAGCCTGGAGGTATGGGCCATCAAACCAATAATCTGCTCCATCGATGCAGTATTTCCTCGTTTTTATCACATGAATTATGTTTTGTGTCATAATTTACCAGAACATTTCTCACAGCAACATTCATATGCTATACTGAATTCATTTTCACCGCTTTCACACCATACCACCATGCACCACCGTTGCCCTTTTCCAGAGCCACCTCCCTTACTGATACTGCACATACTGTAGGTAACATTACAATGTTGGTTGTCCCATTGTCACTCTCTCCTCTCTTGAAAACAGTAGCTAGTAGATGACAACACCGAGGCCTCTTGCACAAGGAAATGCATTCAGACAGATATAACTTTGATTTCTTTACTAGTCAGTGCCATGGACTTAAGGGCACGATTCATTTAATTTGCAGCTGTTCTTAGGCTCTTGCTTCACGTCTCCCTGATGATTCCCTTAATGAGTTCCATACGAGTGCAGTGCAACTGCCTAACTTTATATTTAATCATGGATTGGCCTTCTACATTAGGTTGTTAGTGTTTGGGATCCAGAGTCCAGGGGTCCCTCCTCTGTTTTTGTGTCTCTGTGAGCAAGACAGAAAATGAGGAAGGAAGCCTGTAATTTCCCATCCTCCACAAGAACCTTTGATTCTGTTCCATCTGTTAAATTCACCCATTATAGTTATCAAAGGTCTAATGTTGTCCAAATGTGTGTCGGTGCAGTGTGTATTTTTTGTACATGTGAGGCATTGTGCTGTTCCATGTTTTACTCTGAATATAATCAATATGTAATTCGATATGTAACTAGAATGACACTGCATGGTGGACTCAAGGCTACCCACACAGAAACAAAATAAACCAACAGAAGTGCATTTGCAGACTTAGAAGCAAAGGAAGAAGCAATCACAAAGAGAAAAGGGGGAGAAAACGGAGCATGGTGGAAAGAACCGAGGGAAAGTATTGGTCAAGCACACAGAATGTCAACAAAGCGGTGTAAAGACTTGTCACTCTTGGTCACTGCGCTCACTGCTCAGCCACTGGAGAGGAATGTGCTGGTCATTCAGGACCCAGAATAGGCAGTGCTCTTTTTCCCCTTCCTCCCTGTTCACCACTATTGTATCAGCGAGAACATTGTTTAAGAAATTCCTTTGTCTCTTTATATTTTTGGAGGTCCCCTTTCAGGACATCCACCGAGACCCCCTGTGCAGTCAGGACATAGCTGCTCCCCAAACAGCTGTGTAGGATCAAGCTGAAGTCACTGCAAGCTGGCTCCCATTTTAGCCAATGCATTACAGATGTCTATCCTTCAGAATGTGACTGCTAGTTAGCTATTGGAGGGAGGATGATAATACAGGCTTCTATCTGGTGCAGTTATGCATTTCTGTAGTAGCGTCTTCAACCAAGCTGACCCCTAGTTAGGAATTTTCTGTTCTTTTCAGTATGACTGAATTCAGTCCTGGCTTAAAGGCCATAATAAGCCCTTCCCAGTGTTCCATTGAGCAGATCTCCAATGCACAAACTGTCGCCTCCTTCTATTGTAATGTTTACAAGGTCAAGGTTACAGGGTCAGTGTTTCTGACTTAGTTAAATTGGCATGCTCTCTTTTGGTAATGGATTAGTGAGTTGGTGATGGCTTGATGCTTAGTGTCAGTTTTATCAAGTGCAAGAGAATAATATGGGGACAAGCTAAGGATTTAGGGCCAAACGCAGACAATTGAAGCATCTCAACAGATATCGAACACACAGTGGTGGGGATTTGCATAACCTGGTCAGAGGCAGATAGGATAGAAAAAACACTCTCTTGGACCTGACAGTCTGAAGGATCATTTGAGTGATTTATGCAGGAAATTGTATTTGCGAAGCAAGGGAGATAATTTAATAAAGCAAGGCCTGGCCTAGTCCTCAAGAACAGGGGGGTCTTTGCTGAAAAATGATACAGCCTCCTGTCTGAGGGGATGGCAGATAACAAAGGCCAATATTTACTGTGGATTTGTGCTTCTTCTATTTCCTGTCTTAGCCTTACTATTATCTTGTCTAGTTTCCTGAAATGAGCAAACATATAATATGCATAAATGTTTAATATATGCAAATGTAGCCAGTTTCATTTCCTTTATGCAAATAGTGTACCATTATTATTAACAAGAAAGAAGAAAATATCGGTGAATCACAAGGGAGAGAGAGGAAGGAAAGTACAGAGAATCCAGATAAGTTTGTGTATGTCAGACTGAAAACATCAATCTCTGACAGATAATTAGGTCCTTTATTTAGAATGTTACTTTTTAAAATAACATGATGAGGGACTTGTCTTCCCAATACACGACAACAGTCACATGCTGGATGCTCCTTAAGGTTGCTCATATTGCTGCATAACAGTGATTCAAAATGGAGCCTGTACTGGACTTCTCTAAGTGGAGTGTGCTTTGAGCCCTTGCCTTTAATGCATGTAAACTAGTGTAAATAGCTATAAAAAAAATTTCTCAGTGCAATAACTGATATGATTTCACCAAGTAGCCTGCTTTACCTCATTGGTATGCACCTTAGCTGTGGCCTTGCCTCTGCATCAACCCACCACATTGGTCTTTGCATGCATCCATACACATAGGGCCCTTCCTGATATTATGAGTATGGAGAGAGAGGGCTGGCCTCAGTTAATGTTGCATGTCAGCAGAGTAAGGGTCTCTTTCTCTCCTTCTGCAGTAGGTCTGTTAATGTTTAGAGTCAGGAGGCCCAGGGGACTCTAAATCCCACGGACACAAAGAGCCTCTGTGTGCTGGCGAGGTCACATCTGCCCAATGACTCTGTGCATATAAGGAGTACTCTATAGGCCATCGGAGGGGCCTGCTGCAACTGCCCCACTTCATAATACTACTCTGTGTGCACTAAGCTGACCAGTGGGTTTGATAGAGCTTGACATTTCACCACACACACATTAAACTCGCTGTCACGACATTATATTTTCCTCAAGATGCTAATAGAAATGTTACGTCATAAAAAACCAAGTGCCTGAAGTACGTAATAGTATGAAACACTGGGACAAACATAAAATTAGTGTTTTGCTCATAATGTTGCTTTGAAACGCCTGACAACAAAAGATCACAGCATTACAATGTCATTGCTGGCATTAAACGAGTGCCTGGAGACGATTATCTTAATGAAAACCATTTCATTTCAACCCACTCTGTTGGTCTTATCATTCTCTGAAAGGCACACCAGCTATTTAATGGTGCAAATTTTGTTTGTCATAATGCCTTTCAATAACAGATGTTTACCCAGTGGCTTACATTTGGAGCTCCTTTCTTTAATGAAGGTCACTAAAGGTTAAAAAAAAAAAAATAAAGTAATGCTTGACTCAATGTCATTTTTATTAAGATTTTGCACCAGAAGGACTTGTGTTTATCAGGTGTCCGCACCCAGCAGAGGAATATTAACCCACGTTTGTAGAGATTAGCATTGCTATTGACATGGTAAACAGTGATTAAAAATGCATGTCTTTAACGGGTCATTGGTGAAATAAATCATTAGGTCTGGCCAATGGAAACAGGGCCATCCCCTGGATCCAGGGTTGACTTGACAGGGAGATATCAATGATAGCCTTTGTTTTGTCCCATACAGAAAATTAGACATGCCACTGTGCTCAGCTAATGTACACACTGCAGTCTTTCCTGCCCTATACAGACTGAAATGAGCACATGTGATTTCTCATAAAAAGCAGGTTTCAGTCCAGTGGGCTACACCGTGTGCTTCAGGTAATAGGATGACTGGAAAGGTCACCACCTGGGATGTAAATAACCTGTTAAATGTGACAGCAGTGTTGTCACTGCTAAAGAAGTGACATAGTCAGGGTCCAGCACATTTAGAGTCAACAAAGCTGTATTTAAACAGTTATAAACACTGGTCACAAATGTACAAAAGAATAACTTCCAGTCCAGCTGACCTTTGACTTTGTTTATACTGCCCGAGATAAAATTCTGGATGCCCAGTGGTCACTGAAATGCACTCAGCCTGCTCCATGCAGTGGCACTCTGGGGACAGAACCTTTTAAGAGGTGACAATGACAGGAGAGGTTGGATGAGGTCAGGGTAGTTTGATACCATCCTACTGAGGCCTTAATTGCTCATAGAGAAGCTATAGGGGTCTTCTGTGCATCCACTATGAAAGAACTAAGCCAGAGAAGGTAATTTATGGGTGGGGTTACAGGGGCAGCTTCCCCTTAAAAGAGAGGTATGCATGCCTGGCCCCTCTCCTGAGCTCAAGTGGCTCAATAGATGGCAATTGAGCTACTTGGGAGGTGAACCTGCAGTTCTCTTTCTCACTCTTTCATTCTTTCTCTCTCTCTAACTCTGCTCAGTTGCTCCCTTCCATGTCCTAGATCAGCTCATCTGGGTGTGTTGCAGCAGGATATCAATCTTAATGAAGCTGCCAGGCCAGTGTTGTATCAACTTTAGACTACAGGTCTTGATAAGCATACCAATTCTCTGGGTAACAATACCCAGGGTAATGACCAGGACAATAAGGTCTCAGAAAGAATGGAGTGTGGAGACAACTGAATTTTATGGGTTTTGTGTGTGTGTGTGTGTGTGGAAGAGAAAGAGAAAGGAGGCACATTAATTGTCTGTCAGATATGTGTTTGTGCAGGAAAAGCATGTCTGAAATAAACATGTAGATGAACACTGTGAACAGTACACAGTGAAACGAGTTTGCACTTATTCAAATCATATGTATTCGTGTCAGACATCAGATTCACGTTAAACCAAGGCCAAATATGAAGAGCACAAACTTCAAGAGAATTTTAGCCACACCTCAAATATTTAAGAAACCGGAGACATTAGTTTTCTCTCATCATTCAGCTTCACAGTCATATTTCTGAGATGAGTCAAATGATGTCGTGTTTACAGTAGGGTTTTATCTCCACAACTAGATAGGTCTGGAGTGGGGAACATGGGCGCCTGCCTCCTGGCTGCTTTAGTTTGGAGGGCGCTGGAGGACAATGTGTGACTGTGTGACCGCATGTCTGTTTGTATATGGGGGGTTTGGTCACATGAGGCCAAGATGAGCGCTTGTGGTCTTTAATTTACTGTGGTAGGTTTATGTGGCTGTGACTATTGCACACATTAGCAACATTATCCTGCTTTCATCTGCAGAGTTTCTCTTGGATTGAAATAAGGAGGAAAAAAAACATGCAAACCGCAACCTTTTTTAGGAGGGAGGAGGGGGGTTTCCATTCTGACTTCCTCATAAGGACAGGCAGACATGTGGTTGGACGTTTGATGTCAGCTTCAAGAATTTGCTTTCAGAAATGGCTCATATACTGATTGTGTTGATGTAAGTCTGCTTTGCTGAGTTATCTTGCATCACCTTCTTAGTATGATCCAGACATAGACAATGTTGTTGGAATTCAGGGGGGGAAAAGTGGTTACCGAATCTATTCACGTTTTCCATATCCATTTGCATTACCATCCGGCATGCCTGTAAATAATCCATATTAAATCTGAGGTGAACATAAAGACACTCTTCTTGCTTTATTGTGGCTAGATTAAAATGATAAATCCTGCAGAAAGCAGACAGAGGGGGGGGGTCAACCAGGAGCATTAAGAAACCAAGAAAGGTGATAATGCCTCTTGATTCCTCCCCTAGATAAGAGCTATATAACTGACAGCCGTGCCTCCAGTGAAGCTTGGTTATCACAGGGGAAGTTTTGAATGGCAGGCCCATTCTCTTGTCAAGGTTTTTTCCGTTAGAGCTCAAAAGAACTAATTCAAAAGAAACTGTAGCTGTAGGGTGTTTCTCATTACAGTCATATACTACAGTAGGGGCCCTAACCTGAATTTCTACATGTTAAAAATATTCTTTTAACAGATCCTTAGTACAACCTTGAATGTTCCGGTCTCTTGTGCATAAACAATAAACACATCCTTTAGATATGGATATACTGTAGTAACAGCTGACACATTAATATGATCAGTGGTAAGATGATTAACACAGGAAGAGGATTTTATTCTGCCCATCTTGAAACTGTGAGATCAGTTAATGTGGGTGACAGTGCGGACAGTCTGCTTCAGCTGAACCTGAGAGATGTATAGATCCACCTTACCTGTGGATTGATTGTCTAGTGAGCTGTTTTTTTATCAACTGGATTTTCAGGAAACAAACACACCACGGGTCAGACATCCACACACACACCCTGGGAAAGTGGACACTGAAAATATTGGATATAGGTAGTAGAAGTGTCAGAGGGGGGAAAACAGCAGCACATTGGTACAGTATATTTCATTTAGATTCAGTGTGTTGTGCTCTGGGGGCTAAAGGGCTGACATTCAAATTAAGGTTTGGAAACAGAGATTTAAAACTAGATAAATTATAGCCTTCCAAGCAGCTGAGTGCCCTGCACATGGCTCTTCTCATTTCTCTTTTGTTCCCACTGATGTCTGGGGGCCGATCTTCCACTGAGGGTATAAGGTGGTACCATGTTGCATTTTAATTTCTCTTGTTTTTAGGCAGCAGACCTCATCACTGTCAATGGTCCAAATAATAACGTTTTATTGGCGCACACAGTGCAGCTTGCTGATGCTACTGAGCCATTAAGATGAGGTAGAGACAGAGATAGAGAAAGAGAATGAGAGAAAGAGAGGCCTCACTGCCCCCGCTGCTATAATTTAGGGCACTCTTATCCATGCCATCAGCTCAGATTGTAATTCAAGAAGCAACAGCATGGAGGGCCCAGTCCTTTTTTATGCATGGCCATTATTGGGGTGGTGAGATACAGTAGTGGCTTTTAGCACAGGAGAGGCCAGACATAGATGGGTCGTCCAAGTGTTTTACAATTGAATGTGCTAAACCGCTGCCACCGTGCAGCCACACAGGCAGCCAAGGATGGGCTCTGATTCAGGTCTTTCTCTCCCCCTCCTGCTGTCCTCTGCTCTGGGCCTCAGTGATGGGCAGAGAGGACTGGGCTGTTATCCCCTCTGGTAATTACCACCATTAAAGCTAATCCTGGTCCAATTCAGGCTGCTTTTGTTTTGAGCTTTATCTCTTCAGTGCTGGAGAGTTTCTCCTTTCAGAGCAGCACACAAAGACACAGTTTTTAGAGTTGGTAATTATCTGTTATATCCCGTCTGCTGGGAATAGGATGAAAAATGCTTGAGATGGACAGGAGTGTATCAGCTCTCTCTCGCTTTCTCTCGAACATTGCCTCTCTCCATCTTCTACCTCCATCTGCTCTTGCAGTCTCTCACCTCTTTCTCCTCCTCTTTTTCATTCGCCGTGTTTTTCATTCAGGATGGCAAGAAAGGTAATTGTTACGTTCTGTGCTGGATGTTATTGAGAGATTAACGAGATTGAGCGTGAATTTATCAATCTATGTGACAATACTGTGATAAATGTAATTATATTCAGTACTTATTAGCATGATGGTAATACTGTTCCTTAATTTTCTGCTGTAATTGCGGCTCTATTTTTATGAGGTGTTAACTGCTATTAATCACACTGATGAGTCAGTAAATGTAGTGCAAAGATTTCCATTCAATTCCATATCCTCTCACCTATCGCTCAGCAGATCTATCTCTTATCAAAGGAATAAATGATCATTGTTACATAAAAGAGGAAAGAAAGAGTTCTTTCCATGTAGAACATGCATTCATGGATTTTATTTCATCCTTTTCCCCAAATCAACTCAATGTTGTAATTGACATTTACCAGTTGTCACTTCTTTTTTTTTTTTTTTTTTTTACCAGTTTTTTATGTTATGAGCTGGTAAATTGTCAGCTGTCAAAATTAAACTGACACTCTAGACCTGGAAATAGACTGGCCCTCGAATAAGAATAATATCTGACTGACAAATATACTATGTATGTGTGTGTGATGGAAGGGCTGTTTCGCTAATCAGTGTGAATATTGTGATACCATGTCTTGTGCACAACGTTAATGCCAGTAACAGTATTCAACCCATCATACTAGTTGGCTATCACACACACACACACACACACACACACACACACACACACACTTACGCATTAGTCTTCCACCCCTATATGTGAGAAATGGCTGCCTGTGCACATCTTTAATAAGCACCATCTGACTACTAGAATCAACAGCAGAGTTGGTGTGATAGGCAGCATGAATCCAAATGCCCTTGTTATACCCAGCAGCACACTCCACCAGCTTTCCTCCAGCATGTCATCACTTTGGTTCTGTTGCCCACTCACAGCTCATCTTCACTCCAGATGGCGCTTTACTTCCTGGTCCTGGGCCTGCTGTGCTGGGACCTTCTCTGATTGGCTAGGCCACCTGTTCCAGTACTGCCTGAGAGATGATTGACAAGTGCCTTCCGCAAACAGAGTCCCTACTGCTGACATTCTGTTGTTGAGTGACAGCCCCCATAGTGTTGGACTCACCTGCTGATGATTCTGGGCATGATATCATTAGTTTCTCTCTATCAAACAGCTGTTCTTGATTCCTGGTGTTCATAAAATCAGACATTTGATTCTACACTGAGAATAAATACCATTAATTAGACTTTGCATGTGTCGCACAAATCAAAACTGCCTGGATGTGTTGCATTTAGTTGAAGTGGTAAATCGGCTTGCTTTCAATATGTAACTCATTTGAAATTAATTACAAAGATGATGTAACCAACAAAATCATGTTTCTGTTGTACTGCGTAACAAGTAACAAGATCAACCCTCTATTGGTGGTGCAGTAAAAAAAATCTCTGGACTAACATCAAAAAATTATTTTAAAAAATCACTTGCATCAGGTTTTTATTTTTGCATGTCAACGAAGGACAAAAGGTAAACACACCCTTATTGTCTTATATGGACAAGAAGCTCAACAAATGTTCATTCAGACTATTTTAAATTCCATAACGACTAGGCAAACTCCATGGATAATGGAGCATGTGATGAGATTTTTTTCTTTAATGGTCATAGGTAATTTACTGAAATACAGAAACATCCCAAAACTAGAACCTCAAAAACAGTCTCAGCAGTCTATTTATTGCAGGGAATGCATTACATTGCACAGATATTTATTTTTCTGTTCACTGTGTGTATTTATAGCCCAAAGTTAAATAATACTGCTTTCTGTCCTGCTCTTCTTCCCCCCAGTAGAAAAAGAATAAGGGAACCTGACCTGGGCTGACAGCATTGGCTGACAAGGCTGAGTGACAGGAACAGGGCTAAGTGGTCAGACCACTGAAGGCTGAGGCAGCATGGTCCTTCAGCCTTCAGCCAGATGGTAGGCTTCAGGTGTGTGTGTGTGTGGCTCAGGGATCTCTGGAAAGGGAGGAAAGCAGACATCAGTGGCTGTGTATCTCTGAGGAACAGTCTACAGAAGTAGCTAATGGATACGCTTCCTCAGACACCCGTGGGTTTCCTCGGGCAATGCACTGGCAAGGTGCCCGCAG
>NW_018127893.1:2818670-2831049 GCF_001952655.1 Monopterus albus | reverse complement strand
TTCTAGTTTTCTTTTTTTTTTTTTTTGTTTAGTATTTAGGATTCTGTCCCATTCAAAGAAGGGTAACAAAAATACATAGTAATAACATAATAAATAGAAATAAATAAATAAATAAATCTGGGATTTATTTTTTTCAGCCATCATCCACTTCATGCAGCCCCTACACCAGCCCTGAAAACACAAATTATTCCAATTTGCAGGGCCAGCCTCGAGCACTGGTGTCTGTTTTGCAAGCTAACCGAGGCTATTCCAGTGTGTCTAATTACTGAATCCATTCTGACAAGAGCAGACTTTGTTTTATGTTGTCACCTCATTCCATGCAACTTTTGACCACAAGGCATTTGAATTGTTATGGTGATAGTATATATATTTTTTCACTTAACTAAATCTGAATAAACAGTATGTTTATATACTGTATATATATATATATATATATATTATGCAGAGATTAGCCATCTGGCTGTGGGATGCAGGGAGGGAATATCTCTGCTTGTTAGTGACTGGCTTTCACAGCTCTCCCTCCACTGAGCTCAAAGCTTGCTGAGTGACACCGCTGCCCACTCACACAGACAAAAATACTCCACTAACTGGATGGCATATGTGAGACACTCACCACAGGATACAGCTCTGTGTGTGCCTGTGCATGTACAACAGTAAGATAGACTGCAAATGAATGAAAAAGAGTGACAGCAGGAAGGACGGACAGAGAAGTGTCTTTTTTTCTCCCTTTCTGTATACTAATACCTTGTCACTCGGGGTGTGGAGCAGAGGGGGGGCTTAACTGACATGCAGAGGAAACTTGGCTGATGACTTTCCTAGATAAACTGATCCCCAGATGAAAATCCAGCACATCTTTTCCTCAGAGGGTTATGTGGGAAAGTCGGAATAGTTGTCCAAACATGGTGCTGAAAGCTGTAAATAGTGAGCACATGTGGGGAAGGTGGGCTGAAATATGTTGGACAAATTGGACTTTGTCAGCTCTGCCTTCTAAGCTCTTCAGATGGTCTAATTGAACCTGACATGGCTTTGCTTCTGTGGCTTCCTCTCTGGCTCACCCTCTATTTGTCTTCTCACTCATGTTATAGTCATTAGCCATGTTCGTCTCATTGTCCTGCTGTGCTGCTAAAACATGTATCCACTTGATAAAGCCTTCATTGTGAGTGATACAGTAGCACCCCATGATAAAAAAAAAACACATTGTCTTTTTACTGAAAAGCGTGAAGCACTGCTAGAAAGTGTGAAATCTCCACAAATACTGTTGGAATTATCTAAGCCAATTTTAATGCCATAAGGGAGAATTCATTTGGCCGTCACCATATTTTGAGTGTTTTTACTTTATGTTCTTGAGACAAGGAAATTTTTTTGGGAACTTTCCTTGTCTGTCTGAAATCAACACTCAAAAAGTAAACTTGATACAGAAGACACAATATCTCATACAGCTGCCACTTCTTGTATGAAAAGAAAAAAGCTCAGTTCAGAAGATGACTTCAAGTAAATCACAGTGTCAACAAATTGGTAAAAGAGAAACAACACTTCAGCAGGGGCACCACACTAAAGCCAGAGTTAAAAACACACAGTAAAGCGAGGAAATACTCTTGGGAGGCAGCTGGTTTATTCAAACGCGCACACATTTGGTGTCTGCTAAGAGTTAAAAACAAGTCACCTCTCTGACATTTACACAGGGCTGCTGCTTCTTTTCAGATGCACTGTGGGATATGACAATACCCGCGGCAGGAGAGGCATTGAAAAGACTTCATGGGGAGACAGGAAGCCTCGACTAGCATGGTGCACCTGGACTACCTAAACAACCAGCACAAAAAGACCCACTTGATTGAGTGAATATGGGAGCACAATGAGCACAATAAAATAAATGGAGTGGTGAAACAATGCCAAATGATGTCACCTGGCTGTCAACTGGACCCCTGCCACAGTGTTGGCTTGGTTGTCCTGTGCTGTCTGCTACAAGTCACTTGCTCTGTACCTTGTCTATGTTCCAATTTCCCCTACTGCACTGTGCCATTTGTCAAATCTAGATCCCCTTGGCTGAAAAGGCACAGTGAGCAAAAAGGATTTAATTCTCGCTGTTTAGATGCTTTACCAATACATTTTAAATTTCAAAACACACTTCACAGACACTGCTTGTGCCATCACAGACCCCCAGAGGATCATTAGCATGAAGGAGTGTTTATACCATGTACTGATAGTCCATTTACTCTAGCAAACTTCAAAGAGCAGAATATCAGCTTTGCTGAATGTACTGTGGCATGAGATGTTTTAATGAAACAAGCTGAATAAGGTTATCTCCATGCCTTTGCTTTGCTGGGAGAAAATTGCAGAGAAATTATAAGGGCTGAAGCTACAAAACAACATAATCAGATAGATAAAAAGGAAGTTGATCTTGGCATCCTTGGCTGATAAGAATTCACTTTTGCCCACAAGAAAGAAAAAGCTCCACATGTGCGATGCCACATTATAAAACTGACTACATTTAAAGAACATCGCTCACATTGACTAACGTATGGTAATTACATACTAGCATGCTCATAATCCTCATGCAGTTGCTAATCACTGTAGTCACATTCTCAGCACTTCAGTGTTCTGCTTCCAGGTTAGCTGATTTGATGAGTATCAGATATCTCAGACCTAAGCTTCCTGTGTTGCCTTTCCATTTGGTTCCCATTTAACCTGCCTCACAGCCAATAAAATACCTAGTCAATTACAACAAACTGGGAACCTCATATGCAGGAAATAGGCCAATTACATTAAACCTGGTGAGCTCCTGCAGCCAAGCTAAGGGTTAAAAGGAAAAAAGAAAAGAGAAATAAATATGTAAAGAGGCAGGGAGTCAAGCAAGAATGGCAGCAGTTTTGGGTTTCAGTCTGCCGGGTAATCTTCAAACAACAAGCTGGCAGTGTGCTGGTCACTGATAAAGGCCCTGATCTGTCATGACATAGCCTTACCTCCAGTCACTCAGCCCTCCTGTCAGAACATCATCTGGAATCTGGGAAACCGCTAAGGGCAAGGAGAAAGAGGCCACAGAGAGATGATGCACAGAAGGCAAAGATCTGTGTTTGTGTGTTTTTTCGTGCGTTTGTCTGCGTGGTTCTTTGTCTGCATGGTTCTCTGTCTGCGCGGTAGTGTTTGTGCCTATGTAAGCCCGCCTGTCTGTATACAGGTGGCCTGTTTTAGCCTGCACGTCTGTGGTACGACCCCTGTCCTGACCGTACCTCCACTTCCTCTTGTCTTTTCCAGCATGCTGTGCACGCAGCTCAGGTCTGAGTCGTAAAATCAAACACTGATTCTGCAATCATCGATAATTGTGTGAGCAGCGGCCATAAAGTCTAAAAAGAGGGCATATTAGTGTTTTGTGGCTATAGTTTATGAGAAGGTGTACCTTCATGTCTGAGGATGGGTGTGCTGAAAGGTGAGAAGGGGAAGTATCAGAGCTGACTTTGTTGTTTAAAGGCAGTCCCCTAAGGTAAACCTCTGCTGAAAGACAGTGTTTACTGCCTGGTGATTGACACTGTAAAGGCACCCACACGGCAATGAAGACCTAATTGGATATGGCAGAAAGAGTCACCCATCTCGACGTCTGTAGAATTTCATTATCAATTCTAACATAAGATGATTCAACGTTCACACAACTGATTTGAAGAACTTTATTCATTTGGCAAACATTAATGGAAACATGAATCGCTGCAGTGATTCTGCTGACTGACACTTCCACAGATGCTTAATTTCTCCTCAGTACTTGCCGTAAGTGAAAAGAAAAACTGCATGTTTGCAGATTGATTCTCCAGTCATGGACTAATATTACTTTTCTGTCACTTGTACTTTGAACAATTCAGTTATACAGTTCTCCATCCCTGTTCATATTATTCTATAATATGCTATGCATTACTGTAAATGAGCGCTATAGCACTACAGACTCTATGACAGAAGGAAAATACCTATCAGCTGAACCCATTGCTTATTTATAGCCCGTGTGTGTGGGCAAGAATAAAATGATTACTGCTACTTCTAATTATAAAACCTAATAATTATGTTTTTGTATCTTTTTCCCTATAATTTGCTTTTCATGAGCACCTGAATGACTGCTTTACTGAGCGTAGCTTGCTGCCTAAACATGCAGTCTATTTGCATTCAGTCAAGATTAGTTGCTTACCCTTGCTCTGTGACCTCCAGTGCATTAATTATGCGATACTTTTACTGATCAGGTATGTGCTCTACAAAACATGGTGTAGCATATAGATATGATTTATACATTTAACCCTTCATTGGGCACTTATTGAAATACTATCAATGGAAGATATTTCATCATTTTATTTATTTATTTTGATTTTTTTTTTTTCTTTGTCATGTTGCATATCATAGTCAATGAAGTTGCCATATATGGTTTCTTTCCATCTAGGGTAATAATTTTCCCAAAAAGTATAGATGTAAAAAACACACAGGTAAAGTTAGACATGTTTATTTAGACATAATAAATATAAAACTACTCATTTTCTACACATACAGTATTCATAGCCATTTAGGATACCCACAGAAGTTACCAAACGTGGTTCTTTGCCCGATAAAGGGTTAAACCAGGCTTTCTCAGCGTGTGTTCTATGTGTAACTTCTTGCTGTGCATATACAAGAGAACGTTGGCAGGGAGTTTTTATGTGATGCTATGCTGTCTTTAACTTTGAACGCTGTCTTGTGTTTGTGATTCAGAGTGTTTATGCTTGTATACAAAAATGCATACATGTGTTCTGCTGCAGGTCACCAACTGAGACAGTGTAAACATACCATATCTATTACTGCTAAAAAGAAAGTATTTTGATTCTGCACCCAATTCAGCTACCCACCCATAATATATGTTTTAGTTGTGTGTGTGTGTGTGTGTGTTTTTATGCTCATGCCTGGTATTAGCAGGCATTCAAACTGAGTGCGGTAAAATGCAGCTCTTTGCTGTGTTTTACACAAGGGGCTACATTGGTCGGGGAGGTGAGTAGTTGCAGGGAGAGTGTTGTAGGCATATATGATTGGGCTACACTGTGACAAGTCGACGTGAGTGGCTTCATTCATGTTTCCGGCCTGTGAGGTTCTGTTCTGTTTTGGTTAGCCATGCGGCTAACATAGCCTCATCTATGTTAACATCCACATTGTGAGGACAAACTTGTTCACACACACATCGTGGGAATTATCAGGCTTCCTCGTGGGAACAAGATGCTGTTCTCCACTGTGTAAATCACTGAATTTTCAGATGGCGATGGTTTTGGTTAAGGTTAGGGTAAGGGTTAGGCAAGTAGTGGATATGGTGAAGGTTAGGGTAAGTCTCCAGGAAATGACTTTAAGTTGATGTAAAGTACCCATGATGAATGAAAACAAACGTGTATGTAGTTCTGAAGACAGATGTCTGGATGTCATTTTCCCATTATGAATACATAGAAATGCTGTTCTGTATGCCAGTGTGTGACACAAATTCTAGTCTTGTCTAAAGTACCTAAATGACAGATTGTGATCTGAAATAAGCTTTGTGGCCAATTCACTGTCAAAGCATGACATAGTTAGCCATAAACAAATCTCTTTTCATTTTGCTGTGCTGTGCTTCCTGCAGTGCAGAACCACATTCAACTTTCTGATTAGTTCACTTTATGGCACTGCATTAGATTGTCTTCTGTGATGTCCTTTTTTATTTCCTCTGTAAGCCCCTAGATCATTTCCAGGCCCTGCATCCAGTAATATCTGGTTGAGCATACATACACGCTGGCATACTGAGGTGAGTCACTCAGTCAGTCTTTCATTAGGCCTGAGGTGAACAGGGTCACACGCCACTCCTTCATAGCCCAAGACAAGCAGCACATCTGCTATGTGGTTGATGCTTGGAATGATAATACCTCCTTCTCCTCTTATTTCAGTCTGTCTTACCTTCCCTCTCTCTCTCTCCCTCCCCTGCATTCTGTTTGTCTATCATCCGTCTGTCTCTCCTTCTGTCTATATAGGAGACAATTGCAGGAGGGGAGCACCATTGTAGGAGGTGATTATGTGTGATCGTCTGACTCAGGCTTGACCTTTTCCATGTTATCCCTCAGATTTAAGCCAACACTCATGGAGTCACTGCCTCCCATGCGCTTGCTTTGTTCACATTACATTTTGCTGTCGCTTTGATGTTTGATACATTTCACAGAGAAAAGACTTTTGACCACATGCCTGCAGTAATTTCCCTGCTACAGTAGCATTCCATGGCAGGTTTGTGGCTTTGTGTGTGTGTGTGTGCATGTGTGTGTGTCTGTGTGGACACATTTTAGCAACTGGTGATTATAATTACAGGTGTGGTCATTTTAAGTGAACTATAAAAGGAATAAATGATGTAACAGGGACCCCGCCGGTTTGAGCATTGTGTGAGGGAACTTGCGATAACAGTATCTATCATTCAACAAAGTAAATGGCAGCTCTCAGTAATAACTGTTCAAATCAACAATACAAGCAACTGCTTTTCAGAACACAGCCTGGTTTATGGATTTACTTTGGGTTTATGTGAAATCAACAAAGCAACATTTAAAAGACAAGAGCGCGGGCTCAGTAATCCTGAATTTGAGTTGTTAGCATAAGTCTGACAGTTTGTTCAATGTTAACTGCAAAGTGTATTGTTCTTTGTGCAGCTCCGCCGTCCAAAGCAAATGAAACCAACTTGTATGCAATTTACTCTGTTGTCATGGCGGGATGGTGAACATACCTCTCTCTCTCTATCTCCTTCTGTGAGCTTTGCTGTCGCAGCAGTGGCTGTCAGCTTGAGTGGTGCCTGCCCCAAAATATAATGGGGTTTCTTGACTGCCTCCCCAGGGACTGACTGGTGGTGAAGAATTCACCATGGCTCATTTGGAGGAGTGCAGGGATGGGCTTCATAAACCTAGCTCCTCTGTGTCTCCAGGCAGGTCTGTGGCATTCCAAAGAAGGTGTTAGTTTCACTGATAATACTCTCATGGAAAGGCATCACTTAGGTTTACTTTGTTATTCAATGTCTCCAGCTCTGTCTGTGGCACATGTCAGAAGGCTCAGCGATAACACGATCTAGGTGCTGTTTCAGAGATTGTACATGTAAATGAGGTGGCTGTGAGGAGCACTGTCATTGCTATACCACAGCCACATGTGAAAATAGTGATTCATGCAAAGAAATAGACTATATACTTATATAATACTATATCATTTTTTTAATTTAAATAATATTTCAAATTAATGTTTTACATATGAAGGTTAATTAAAGCATGTATTTTACTTTCTTTTATTCAAGAACTAGTTCCTCAACTTTCCCAATACCGAATGTGTCACCTGGTGTGATATTCATCAACGGCCCACTTTCACAACTTCAGACCCACATGTTTAGACACACAGTGTGAACGACACACACACTCACTCCTTAACCACAGGCCAGTATCTGTGGTATGAGGGGTTCTTGTTGCTTCACAGCGGTCGACTGAGCTCCAAGGAGCTTGACAAAGAGGCTTAAAGTCCTCCCTAAGTCTCCAGCCTCTAGGTCGTCTGCATACCCCGAACCCAGCTCTGGAAAAGGCCTGAATGCAAGTTTAGCAGCTATGGTTACACCCCGGCAGACCCCCGCCGCCGGTCTTGCTTGCATTACCTTTTTTTTTTTCTGGGCCGCTTCAGTCTTATAGCCCAGCAACAGGTTCCTCTGGAGCTCTCCTCTTATTTCATAACATGATGAAAGCACTGACAGACATACTGCTGCTACTGAGGGACTCTAGTTTTTTTCTACAGTGTGTATGTGTGGGTACGTATGAGCATGTACAACTGTGTTTGTTTCTAACTCTCTAGTGGGCCACAGAGGGACAGCGGTCTAATCATGTTCTTTGAAAGTGATTTGAATCTGTGTTCTCTGACCTTGTGTTTTTCTTTTTTGTTTGCTTTGTTTTGCTTCGCTGGAGTTTGCTTTGTTGATAGTCGAGAGCAGTGTGCTGCGAGGTGTGTTTCTTGGCCGGTAACCTACTGTAGGCTACAGGCGAGCGCCTGGGACACAGCCTTTGTGAACAGATAGGTCTGTTAGGGATATGGACAATAAATTATCACCCATATTTACAGTGTCTGGTGGCACAAACACAGGAGGATAGATGAGGGTGAATGGACTGGCATGTGTGTGCAGACCCACACCATAAATGCACCACATTAAAGAAGAACAAATGCAGAGGCAATGAGAAACTGCAGCCATTTCAGTAAATGCGGGAAATATGTGTATATGTGTGTCTGTGTACATGTGTTCTATACTGGCCCAGTTTGTACCTGTGTGTATGTCAGTTGTGAGTATGTGCATGTGTGGGAGGTAGTGTTCAATGTCAGCAGCTGGAAGTACTCAAACTGCAGTTGCTGCAGAGAGAGAGAGGGAGAATGAAAGAGAAAAGACGCCTATACAAGAAAGAGAGGCTAAGAGAGGTACCAGCACAGGCTCCCTCTGTACAGGGGCTGAGCTCTTGCAGAGTGAAAGCCCCTATAGAAAGAAAGCAGGGTCATCTCAACAGCGTAGCGGCCTCACACATACACAAACCCACACTCGCTGGAGAAGAACAACACCAGGAGCAGCGTGAGTGCAGTGAGTGCACAGCAGCCCTCCTCAGGAAGCGGGTCTTGTTTAGACTTACAGCTATGTGCAAAGAATAATAAGGACCAGGACAATGTTGGTACAGACGTGCAACGCTCCCCCGTCAGCCTTTTATGTCTGCAGAATCTACCTTCGCTCGGACAGATACTGCCTTTGTGCGATATTGTAGATGAAAGAGGATTAAGCATACCTATGTTATGGTCAGTGCTGAGGCTCCCACCCAGCAATGTCAAAACAGTCAGATGAAAGATATTGTGGTTTTTGAAACTCACTGCAGGTATTTTGCCATGTTCCTTCTAGAAGTTATTCAAGTTCACATCCTTTATTTTTCTTTCTTTTCAAACCTCACCATCTTTTCTCAAATGAAAGGGAACCGAGTTGCTCGGCTTAGGAGTGCCAAGGCTGTGATTTTCACTGTGAAGTGTTAAAAGTTACAGTGCACAGCTGAACATGTATATTCAAGCATTTGGCAGAGTTACAGCTCCCCAGCTAAGCCACATGTTTCAAAGTTTCAAACTCATCTGCAAAATGAACAGGTGCCTCAGACAAGGTTTCTGTTCTTCTTTGAAAAATGTATTTGTGCACATACTTTGTGCATTTGTATATACTGACCTCCCCTTCTTTCAGTCACATTAAAACAGGTCAGTCAGGCTTAGGGCCTTTTTACACTGATCTTCAGTGTAATGGACACCTCTAGTTTTGTGGAAGGAAATACAGCCCTGGACTTTGTGCGTCTCCCTGACAAAAACATCAGTGAATCAACCCAGCAATTTTGGTCGGTCATTCCGGAAGATTCTGTTACCTTTCAGCAAGCAGAGTGGGCCCCCAGGCTGAGGCCAGGAAGAGGACAAGGAAATATAGGGAGACAGAGAAAAGGGAGGGCAGAAAGAAACAGAGAGACCAAAGAGGGGACTGATAGATTTTGATCACGTCTGTAAAAGCAAGAAACAAAACTAGAAACAGGGCCTAAAGAGGAGAGAACGAGAGTGTGGCTGAGCGAGAAAGCTCTTGAGACAGAGTGAGTGTGTGAGAGTACTCAACTTGGTGGAAATCCTCGACTTCATACCGTGTTCCAATCAACGTCCATTGACCTGGCAGGCCTGTGACAAATTATCCCAGCGGCTCTACATATGACTCAATCAGCTTGCCGGATAGCTTTCTGATGAGCAATAGGTCTCCTCATATATCAGCCAAATCACCCCCTGATGACTGCATCAACACACAGCCTACACTTCTCTAAGTGGAAGTCAAAGGAAGATCTTGAAATCAGCTCTTACAAAGCCATCTGTTGTCTAAAGAGCACCTTTGGACACATGATGCACTTCATTCTTATGTCACTTCTTCACAGTGGGCTGAGACTAAGGGAGGCTACGTAATGTTCAACTCTTGAACTTGGCAATGTGTCACCTTTCAAGTAGAATATGTCCCTTTGAATTGACTAACAGGTACAGTCATTATCTGGGTCATTTGAACAAGAACATGTATACATTACAGAAAAAAGTTAGTCTGATTAATTAAAAATCATCAACAGAAAGGGGAAAAAAGGCAGAAGAATGACACAACACAAATAAAGCACAAAATTTGCTCCTCTGTAAGCACACCAACTAAATACTTGCAGGGAAAACATAGTAGATGTGAGGTTTAATTTAAATGTCTGTTAGCTGTCCCTTACATAATGTCTAGATTGAGTGGAAATTGGATGCCACCACATGAAGCTGGGCCCCATCTGCAGCTGCAGGGTAGGTACACACCAATCACACATGAGAGACAAGCCAGAGGATACCTGACATGCTGCTGAAGGCAAGTGGATGGATTTACTCTCTTGAAGCCAACGGACCTAGCAGAGATCTGAGCCATGAATTGGGAACATCTAAAGGCCAACCTCTCCTCTGGTAATTGAAAGTGCATTCGCTAGCTGAGTAGTAGGAATTGGTGTTTTTCCATCAGCACGAGTTAGTCCTGCTGAGCTGAGGCGTGCGCAGCGGAGCCACTGCTGAATGTAAAAAGACTTTCCTTTGGCGCAACGTTTCAGCCAATCGTGTGTCTCATTGAGCTGGCTTGGTTGAAGGCAACGCTCAGCCCCAGTCTGCCCTGAAGAGAAGCCAGGTCAGCTGAGCCTGAGTCAGCACTAGAGACTGCTAGAAACAGATGGAAACAGAGGCCAAACCGTGCCTGCCAGGCTGAGCACAATTAAAGCGGGTTGACCCGTGCTGATGGAAAAACACCAAATATGTATATATAGATATCTTGCTTGAGAGATTCTTCAGGGAGGGTGTCTATGGGGCCATTTCATTTTAAGTTGTTATCTGTCACAAGAACAAATTAATCAGAGAGACAGATGAAAGGTGGGGGCCAGTGGAGGAGTCAGCTGCTCAGTGATGGCTTCCTCTGATAGCTGGGTGACCCCTCACCTCTGCTAGAGGATCCTGGGTAAAGTAGAAGCCATGTGAGATGATAAAACCTATGGCTCCTGAGGCCTTATTCGAGCTGCATGTTTGAAACTGCACTGATGCAAACTGTAATTTTATGTTTGCTTCAAACACCGCTCAACAAGCAACCAAATGTTTAATTCTTTTAACTTTTACACCAGGTGAAGATCAAGCAAAGCACAAGCAGAAGCTAGACTTCTGTGTTTCCCAATTAGACTCATTTGGCATTATGAATTCTGCCTTCAAAGCTGGGATCTAGTCATCCATTTATACATTTATAATCGGATGTGTTGCATAAATCAAATTCCTGTGCTCAGTGGAGCCTTTCATGGCACACTAATCAGATGCCACCTGACAACACCTATATTTACTTGTATCATGTTAGAACAAGCCCCACTTGAAACAAACTACTCTTACATTTTGCATTAGGTGTAGGCGTACAACAGAAAACAACAACAACCCAGGTCAGGAAGTTCACCACCGTGATCAGTTTACTGTCACAGGTCTGTCTCCACAAATGAACCACCTTATTTATACAGCTACAGCTCTGCAGCAGAGGAGTTGTAAAAAATTAAGATAGCCCCTTCCCACACCCACTGAACCAAAAGCAGGTTTCTATTGCCTTTCTTTTCTGCATGGAGGTAGTATGAACTTAATGCTCAGTGGAGAGGACATTCGACCGTTTATGGTTTATTAATTGTTTCTCAGGGAGTGCCAGTCCAAGCATGACCTACTGTTAACTACCATATAAAACATCCAACATCTGCTCACAACATCTGGGGGCTTCTTAGTAAACAATACAGTGAAATATACTTTGAACATATAACATTTTTTTGGCCCAAGTAGGAGGCACGTCTGCCTCTGCAGCTGCTCAGCCCTTTTAACTGCCTTAGTCGTGTCGGCACATGTCCACACTTAGGGAGCAGTGCCAGAAACGACCACTGTGTTCAATTACATTTCAGTAATTGTGTATGATACACATTAATCAAATTTAATAATCAGTTTTCAACGGCATATGGTTAGCAGGGCCGCTCTGTCAAGTAGAAACTATCTGCAAAATGCCTCAGTGTGGCGGGTAACTATTCTGAACTGAAGAATACATTAAGTTAAAATGTCATAATCAAGTTCATAATTAACATAAATTTAATTTCAATGTCAGATGAGGCTTACAGATGCAAACCAGCATAATAAACAGTTGGATGAGATGTGTATGTTTGTGTGTGTGGTATAGAACACAGAGGTGGAATTAAAATCTGGTGTATTAAAGTCTGGCAGCTTATCACATTATTTACATGATGTAACCTTCTCCTGCCAGGATGTGTCGCTCAGGACTCCATCTGCTGCAAGAGCAGTG
>NW_018127893.1:2805164-2818655 GCF_001952655.1 Monopterus albus | reverse complement strand
CCCTCTCTGCTGCGAGAGCAGTGCAGAGCCTCTGTGTGTGTGTGTGTGTGTGTGTGTGTGTGTGTTTGTGTGTGGACACCAAGTGCCACAGCAGGCTTCTAATACATGACCTTAGTGATGGCCTAAAGCTGTCAGCTCTTTCCTGTGGGAAGAAGAGGACAGCTAAACAACTGATCTATTCCAGTCACACACAAATACTACTGACAGTACCTCGCTGCCAAGAGGAAGTGGTCCGAATGTGACAGAAGTAATTTGTGCGTATGTGTGTGTGTGCTCACCTGAGAGATAAAAGGAGGGCTGTGGTGCTATACATCTTCAATTTGTGTCATCTCACTCACTCTCACTTTGTTTAAATCTACAGAAAAGCTGATTTTGATGTGGTAACAACATTAAAGGAGTTCATACAGTTTGTATGAATTCAACCCTTCTTAACATTTCCACTAGAATGACTTAGAATTTCAAAGGATTGAGCTCCTTTTTTATTGCGGCTGCAGACAACTTTGAGTCCAGAGGCGTTTATGACTTGATTGAGACTTCATCTGTCGGTGCCTTGATGGTTTCCTCATGTTTTTGGTATTTTTCTTTCACCCCTCTCCTTTTTATACCCTCAGCATTAAATAAGTGAGTGAATGGGTTTCTTCATTGGGAACACCTGTGCATCAGTTAAAATAAGCAGGCCTATCTAATACTTCTACCATTCTATGTCTATCTTTAAGCTTCCTCTCTTCAAATATAATCAAACAGGAAGGCAGACGTTTCCTTTATGGCCTGCAAGGTAACCATCAATATACATGCACACTGCTGAAACTTTTCTTTCATCTTTCTCCTGGTTACTCACTGTTTGTCTCTCACATTCTCTCTGTCTTTGTGAGGTTGTGTCTCTGTAAGACTATGTGCTGACTTTCGGAAGAAAAAAAAAGGTAACAAAGGTTGCTGGAGCTCAGAGCTTTCACTTGATCTGAATACACAGCTCTAAGGTTCATGTTGGTTCAGATTTGGCTTCCCCTGCAGCTCAAAGAGCTAATTGTGTTCAGCACATATCACAGCGTGACACAATGACTGACTAATGCATTAGACATCAGGTGTGTTTGATAGAGACACAGACATGCACACAGAGGATGCCCGGCGCTGCTCATAACACACCTCACCTCTTGTGATGCGGCTGTGGGAGCCTTGTCATGGCTGCTCACTTGTTTTGATGGTGGTCGGTGTCACGGCTGGTTCACATGTTGGTTTGATCCCTGCTGTCAGTAGCCTAGTGAGCTCACACACAGACACAGCTGGCTTGGGTGAAGCCACATAGGGAGTTGAAGGACATGGATCCTTGCCAACACATTTCATACATAGCTCACATCTTACAAGTACAACTGAGAATTAGAGATAGAGCACCCTCGCCCCTCACTGCCCACCCTACCATCTGCCTGCCTGGGGCTGGGGGCTCTGTGGTTTAGCTTCCATTTTACCAGGCAAGACAGCCCTGCCCTCAATCAGCTTCTCCCTCACTATTTTAATGACATGGGTATGTTAGTGTGAAACTGGTTTCTCCTTAGTATCGGTGTAAATGAAAGATTACTGGCCTTTAACTGCAGCAAAGAGGGAAGACATTATTTCACTCTCATCGTCTAATTTTGTTCTCGCTCGGAGGGGGACTGTAAGGCCAGCAAAGGTTAGGTCTCGGCGAAGGTGTGTGTAGATGCTGGTGGATGTGTGTGAGTGTGTGGCTGAGTGTCTAAGTGAAGGTTATGGGTCTCCGAGTGCACATAATTAGAAACTTCCGTGCAGCTTTTACAAAAATAGTCAGCTTCCCCTTGCTTGTTTTCTTTTCACCATTTATCTCTCTTCCCTGGTGACACAATCAGGGAGTTAACCGCTGTGTCCATCTTTGTGTTTCAACTTGCCCCCGTTTTTCTTTGCTGGTGTAAATCTGACATCCTGTTCACCAAATAAAGCAGCAGTGGATAAAACACACTGAGGGGAATCCCTAGAATCAGCATAGATGAAGTTTCGCAGAGACATTTCATTCCTCTGACCAGCCTCATTCCTCTTAGGGAAGAGGGCTGGTTAGAGGAATGAAATGTCTGAATACAAGAAATAAGAAAAAGATAAAATAGCAGTCTAGTGGCTGATTAGCAGTCACTTCTTTACTTTAACTTCTATATATCCACAAAGAAGTCAAACAGTAACAAATTCTAGGGCACATTTTGGCACCTTTTATAGGCTGTATTATCACTGCAATTTCAAAGATGTGGAAAGCTTCTGGCAGAAAACTAAGAGAAAATCTTCCTTTTGCTTTTATCCTCCTACAGGCTGCTATAAATAATAGTAGGTTACTAAGCATAGGCTGAGTGACTCATACACCTTCTTCTGGATGTCCCTGGCCTGCTTCTTCTCCTACAGCTGTCATAGAGAGCTTAGCGTACACATTTTCTCACATCAAAAAACACATTGAGCTTCATATTGCTTCATATTGCCGACAGACTGGGCAGCTGTAAATACAGATCAACAGTTAGCTCATGAGACCAGCTGATGTTAAAGATCCCTACTGATCCATATCCAGAGTAGAGAGGATGTTGTGTCACCTCTCCTTAGCTTTGTATTGCACTTTAATACAGCTAGTTAAACATAGGATAGGACTACTGTATATTGATCTCTATCTTTACAGGGTGAGGGGCACGGGGTTTGTTATCTATACCACTCTGGTTATTCCTGCTCCACTCGATCTATCACTCACCTCCCCAGTGATCCTATCAACTTCCCCCCTTGCCACTGTAGAGACCAGTAAAAACAACAAGTTGAAATCATCCCTGACTTATAATAAATCTCTTGTCAACTTCTATTGACACATCCATTTTTTGATTAAATAATTACCTCAGTGCCATAAACTTCCGTCACTGAGTCATAATACTGAATAAGCTGTAACCAACTATGCTCGCCTCCTACGCTACAATTAGCTCATCGTTTGCTCGACTGCCAGAGCAGCAGCCTCCCCATCTGTTATGCTCTGGTTCTGGGACAGCAGTTTTGGGTTTCAGTGTGTTTATGGCGCTCAGTAACAAGTTCACGTTTTGACTCTCAGTACACTTAGAGGGGGTGCGCACAGGTACAGACACGTATGCACACATATGCCCATTTATGCAAATGCATTCACACATATGTCTGCACATTCTGACAAGTGCAGTTTCAAACATTATAGTGCTCCTCAAACCAGCCACAAACCACACACATTTCCCTTCACGCATGCACTCGTAAACACATGCACTTTATACCCACCTGGCTGCCCAGCACTCCCACACCTCACACATAAACAGCCTGGCATCTGTCACAAGGAAATGGGGAAGGCGGGGGGTGCACACATGCAAACATAAACACACCCACAGTCCTGTTGTCTGCAGCGAGCGTACCCTTTTGACCCTGTGACAGGTACACAGAGGATCTCAAAGCGAGTGGAGAAGCCTTAGAGTGGCTCCACAAGTCAGAGATGTGCCCTCTCCATAGGTAGCTGTCAAACTCCTCAGGGCTCCAGGGGAGGGCAGTGCCTCTCCCAGGAAGCCATAACTCCCTTCTCAGGAAGTGAGGTGTGTCTGGAGTGGTATCTACATCTGTCTGAGAGAGAAGCAGGAGGACAAGAGGTCAGACAAGAATGGGACCGCTTATATCATGTTTTATGGATGACGTGTGGCGTGAGTTTGAATATTTACATGTGTCTGAAGGTGATGCAAATAGAGAGGGAAAAGAGGGAGGAAGTTCAGAAAACTGTGCTTCCTTTGTCAACATAGACTTTCTGCAAACAGTCGAGGATGATGCAATTCCAGAGCAGACCCAGTAACACCCGCACACCATCTATTGATCAGAGCTTCACCTGCATAAATTAAGATGTTCAAAATCAGTGATAAGGTCCCTATTGACTATTCAATTATTTATCTTCTGAAAAAGGATTTCTTACTCAATCATACTTGATACACAATTATTCAGAAATACTTTTGCATCTTGTCGCATTGGGTCATTTGTGTATTTTTCCATTCTCTCATATCCATTAACAACAGCTGCAGCCTTCAAATGGAGATATTGATTTCAACACTTTCTTTCTTTCCTAGTCCTGATGGTTTCTCAAATTCCCTCTGGTCCTAGGTATGTTGAACAAACCCTGAAATAACATGCTGAGGAATATAAATGGTCAGCCCCCCCACCCCCAAGTCGAGTTAAAAGCTTTGGTGGTGATCCTTGTGAACTCTTAGAAAACTCCCAGGCATATAATTAAAAGGTAGTTTCTAATTTCTACGAGAGTAAATTAGTGCCCCATCTTCATTGTTAAATCATGGCTGGTGGCACATAGCCTGGGGAGAGAGATTGAACGGATCGGAGAGGGTTAGACAGTCACTGGATAATTTTGACAATGGGGTTCGGGGATATCAGTCATCACTCAAGAGCTTACATGAAAGTTTTGACAGGTAGAGGTCATGGCAATGTGGCAGGAGCCAACAGAGATGGATGCCTTTAATTTGGGTAATGAAGAGTTAACCATCTTGGGAGAGGAAGAGGAGCGTTAAATGGGAGAGCCATCCGCCATTAAAAGAAAGTCTTATTTAATTCCTCCAAACCTAATGAAAGACACTGGAATACAATCCTTGATTGACAATGAGGCTTCAGCTGTAATTCCCCGCAGACAGTTCACTTAAGTTCCCTCCCTTGTTAATCTCAAATATAATGAATTGCAAAACTAAGGTTAAATGTGGCAGCATGAATTCATTATCACTAATACATTAGACCATAAGATGATTTACAGTACGGTCACTCTCTTATTTTCATTAACAGTGAATGGCTTTGATTTAGCTGAGATTTCTCTGGCCTGTTCATCCTCACCATCAATCTCTCCGACTTGGTCATTGTCCTGCTTTATATTTGACCTCTTCGCTCAAAAATGGAGCAAAAAATGAAAATATGTAAGAGCAGACACCCTGGTGAAAAAAAATATTATTAAGCTTTTTAGCGTGAGTACAAGACCTCTTTATCACTTCCTCGGAAATCATATTCATCCTGAGCTGTCATTCAACTTCATCCTTGACCCTGGTGTTATTGTTGCAGGAATAATGGTGGTGCTTTGGCCAAGATAACAGTTAATGTGCTATTGTCTACCAGCAAAGGCCTGTAAGACCATCAGGGATCCTATCTGCATAGTTAGGTATCTGAAATGCATGTTTCTTTCTGAGGTATATTTCTAATACGTCAAGCGTACACTGAACATGGCAGAACATTGTAGGCACTCTACGGCTTAGGCAGCACTCCCTGTCTAGTCATATTAATGCTCAGAGGAGAGAAGTAACATGGTGTATTTGCTTCACTGAAATGTGTACATATGCAATGACATCCTCTATCACCATTTACTTTGTGAAATCTTTGTGGTGTGTGTGTGTGTGTGTGTGTGTGTGTTTGCTTATGTGCATGCATGTGTCTGTCTTATACTGTAGGTGTGAGTAAGCATTACTGTTGTGTAGAAACGTGACAGATTGCAAAAGCGTACTAACTAGAAGCTGCAGCAGTTACGGTGAATGACAGGAAGGTTATGGGATCCTAATGATGGGGTTTTAAAGTGATTGCTACTGCTAATTGAGGTGATGAGTCCATCTCATATCCCCCCAAGACATGTCTAGTTACCAAGGATTAGCCATGATTAAGGTACTGGTGTACATAGGTTCTTTCACAGTATGTATCTGCAATGGTCAGATTACTCCAGAGATGGTAGGAGGTCGTGATCTCTTGACAGTTAGACTGAAGCCTACTAGAGACACCTTCACTAATGTGACTTTGAAAGTTACATACATCACCATGCATGATATAAAATGGAGAGAGAGCCATTGTATTGTTTATGCAATCAACTTGTTATATAAAACTAGTTCAAAAATAAGGCCTCAGGATGTTTTTCACATTTCTTGTTAAAGGAAAAGGGAGGGCAGCTCTTACACAAAACACAGTTACAGAGTATAAACTCTTTATATTCTGTTGGCAAACAATTTAGTCTACCATCGTTCAAAGTATGCTATAATGGCTCCTCTCAATTAGCAAGACACTAGTTATGTGTTATTTCCTCTACACAATGTTTTATGAGTTGCCATTTTCAAATACTTCCATGGCAAAAGTGCAGTTTTGCTTGATATTGATATAAAAACACAATCACAATTCTTTATGGCAATAGCTGATCTTAAGGGGAATAAAACTCCTGAAGTGAAAAATGAGAAACAACATTGCGCCTGAAAGTTGCAGCACTGATTCGCTGTAAAGACTTGTACAGTGAACGATTAAAAAAAAAAAAGAAACATGAAACAGAAATATATTTATTGAACGTAGATTTTTATTACTACTTTTCACCAGGGAAGCTGTGGGCACCGACTGTAAGCATCTTACTGTAAGTCATTATTCTATTAAACACTGCAATGGTCACAGTGAACACAAAGTATTTCTGTTAGTCTGGGTGTGAAATGATCAAAGTGCTGAACCCTATTCTGTTTTCCTTGTTAGCCCGTGTTTGTTCCAGAGGAGCGTCTCTTGTGTTCTCATTTGTGTAAAAGGCAGTGAATTTAAAGGGAGCAGGAAACTCTACCTTGTTAAAAAGAATTGTCATGTATGCTTGAGAGACACTTATAATGAGATCAGTGTAGGGACATATCAAAGAGGAAATGTTGGAAATAAGAGAAAAACTAATCCGCTCACACTTTTATGACTAAATTCATTCTTTCCATGTTTCTTGAATCTTTGCTTTCTTGTTCATTATATGAATTGTCTTACAGCTCTAATCTTGTAATCCGGAGCTTTTCTACTGACACTGAAACCCACTTTAAAAAGACCCCACAGGACTGGAATAATAGAGGGGAGACATTGTGTTGATAATATCAAAGCTATGTTAATATTATATATGCACGTATAAGGCCTGCTTCCTTTTTTGAGTAGACTAGACTACTTCCATACAATAACATAATCAGTAAAGAAAATCATACATGCATATTAACATAATCAGTGTCTAATCACAGTACTACCGTAGATGCAATCAAGTATGAGAGTCTGTGTCTACTGACCTAATATCTAACTCTTGACTTGAAGTGTTGATTTTTTTTTTTCTCAATCATCTGGAACTTCCAAAAGCCAGACGTTTAAATTGTTCATCCTAAAGAAATGTCTGATGAGGGCACCGAGCTCTGCCACATGAGTTGGTCTGTGACTGTGATGTGACACACTCATTACCAAACCCTCTATTATCGATTTCTAGATAGTTGTTAAACACTCTCCCAGGCACACAGCTTAGCCCTTCCATATCCCTAAGTGTCCTCCAGTGACCTTTACTGTTAAGACAGAGATAGCTCTCAGTGCATACAGAGGGCCATGGAGGATTTGCAAAAGGAGACATTTATGAAAATCTTTCTTGAAGCCTGTCTAAGAAATCCTTAAGAGACATGAAGAAAAGGTCATTGAGGCACTATATGGAGAGCACATACTGAGGTTCTGATATGGAGGGAATGCTGGGGAAAATACCAGTCTATATGTGCATATGTAATGCAAAGTAAAAAGGAAGTCACAGGACTCAACTGAAGCTTTCCCCCTTTCTGTGGCACAGCTGGTCTCTCCAGGCAGAACATACATATATTTGAGAAAAACTTTACTTGTGATTCTGTCAGCAAATAAAGGTTGATATTGGAATGACCTCCTCCATACACTTGAATGAATGAATGTGGAAAATATGGAAAATATGCCAAATGCTATTCTATCTGATTTCAGAGTGGTGTGTAAGATCTCCAGAGCTGGCCTCACAGCTTCGGAAAAAAAGTGTTCCCATTCTGGCCCACATAATTATGGTTATGTTTACTTGGGCTGTTTTATCGTTGTGCAGGAATGACAGTCCTTTGCATTTTGTTTTGTTTCCTTTCAGACATGCTGGTTTTTGGCCACATGAAGCTGCTGAGGGTACAACTAATTCACTTCAGTTTTAGGTGGTTATTTGTCACCATATGTGGTTTGAGGGATTGATTTTCTCCCTCCCACTACATTGATGAAACCCCTCCTGGGGGTTCCTGTGGGAATTCATCTTGTGCTGATAACTTTGAGCTATCTTATCTGCTCACTGTTCAAACAAGAGTGAATGCTCAGATTTGCTTCGGGTGTTTGTTTCTCCTTGGGTCCATTTCTTCTTCTTTGTTTTCAAGGTTAAAGCCTGATTGATGCGGTTGATTTTCACCATGCTGTTTTTGTCCAGCCATGCTGAAGCTTGTGACTAAATCACTTTCATTCATCTGTTCAATACACATTCATGATTGACCAGTATGCCAAAGTATTCTTACACTGGTTTGTACAATATGCACTCTTTGTTTAGATTTGGTTTTAACAAATCTAATCAAATTAAGGGATAAAAATTGCTTTTATAGGAAGTTACCTTTGAAAATCTATGTCTGTGGTTGTTCAGGAACGCAAAAACAGCAATAAAATGAATGTGGTCTTGTACAGAGCTCAGTGTGTGGCAAATACAGTACACTAGCTTTTGGGTTATGTGCTATTGCGCAATCATTATTTTAGTATCGGGCAGTTTACAATAATTAATTAACCCTAAATATCAACAAAAGGAATTTGAGGAAGCCATCAAGAGAAAAATAAAACTAACTGTCCCTGATTTTAATTCTGGTTTATTCTACCCAATAATTATAAAACCTTAAGGACCTAACACAGTGCTGGCTGTGAGTCTCAATTTGTCATGCTGCTTTGAACTGTCACTATTCAACTGGTGGTGCAAAGATCATAAACCACTAAAACTTCAGAGGACAGGATGCAACTGAGGATGACTAAGCACAGCAGAGGCCCCTCACAGTCGCTGCACAGGCTGACCTGTAGTCAACACTATCTTATCTTGTGAGAAAGCAAGTCTGGGCTGGCAGGCAGGGAATCAGAGCCGAATGGCTTCAATAGAAAGAGTCCCATGCTTCTTAGACATCAACTGCTTGGGTGAAACATGATCAACAGATCTATTTCTCTAAGACTGATTGTGTTTTGGCTTTAAGTTTGACTACAGACACTAAATTACACTGATGATCTACTCTACCAACAAAACACAGACAGTAAACTAGGGCATTTTGTTTTTCTGCTGCAGTGATGTGTAGTTTTCATCTAGCCTGAATTTACATGGTAATAATAACTTTATGTCGGATTGCCGTGCATTAAGACAAATGAATCTTTCCCTTGCTCCTTCTTCTCGACCAGTGTGTGAGAGAGCAAGAGCTGACCTGCAGCCATACAATCCATCAGCATTATTCCTACACAGTTTCCAGACTAAACACACTCTCATTACAGTAGCTGCGAACGCCTGGAGGGGTCTCCCTCCACACAAGTTTATTAACACAAGACCAAATGGGCTATACAAACTAGATACACCGGGCTCTTACAGTAAACATTGCCTCAGTGTTGCTGGTGTATAATTAAAGGATATGGCCGGAGCTTATGCGGACTGACAGGGCAATATGATTATTGTAGAACACACTGTAGTGTGTAAGCCAGAGTTGCTCCGAGATGATGTCATCTCCTTCAGGCTATAGTGGATTCCTAGTGGGCCAGTGTCTGTACTGCGCAGTGAGAGAGAGAGAGAGAAGGAGGAGAGGAACTGAGACACAAAAATTCTTTACACTTCCTACACAGTTCAAACAGTCGTCGCTTGTACAGAGACTGTTTAAATGTATCCAGCTAATAAAAAATCTCATTCTCTCACATTCCTCAGTGCAATAATTGCCTTAAAGTATCCAGTTACGAATTTGCTTGTGTCCTACACCCACACCGATCTTCATGTCTCACACTGGCTACACTGAAAGTTTATAGTCACCCTCAGGGTTTAATGCATGCTGGAGTGGCAAAGGGAGTATTTACTGAAGAGGTTGTTGAGTTTGGTTACACCATCAGTGGCGGAGACAGACTCTTTACTTAACAACATGAATATCCGCCAAATTAAACTGAAGCATCAAAGTAAAAGTGCTGGTTGTGCAGAATGTTCTTTTATTATTATACATTAGATTATTGAACTATTATTACAGGTTCATGAACATGTAAGTTGCACTTAAGTTATATAGCAGGTCAAAGTGGCTAATGCAAGTGCTTAATGTATTATTTAGTCATCTGTGACTGCAAAGTAACTGAAACAAAATAAAAATAAAAGTTTAATATTTGACTCTACAATGGAGCTGAAAGGACATATAAAGCAAAATAGAGGTAAAGTACAAGTACCTCCACTCTGCACTTC
Organism: Monopterus albus; assembly: GCF_001952655.1. Lineage (NCBI taxonomy): Eukaryota > Metazoa > Chordata > Actinopteri > Synbranchiformes > Synbranchidae > Monopterus > Monopterus albus. The sequence continues at coordinate 2,808,394 of NW_018127893.1, read as the reverse complement.
AGTACAATACTTTATTTACTTTTCAGCACTGTGTATGATTAAATATATATATATAGCAGTGTTACTTATTTAGAAATGTGTTTTTATTTCTTCTCTGTCAGCAGTTCATACACAATGTTATAACATTTGTGAGCAATTTTTCCATTTGGTGCCGCAAAATTCAGTGCATGTATGGAATAAATTTGGAAGAATGTTTGCCCCATTTAAATAAGAAGAGGGTTATTGCAAGTAGAAGTATACACAGGGTACCAGTGGCTTTGGTCCCTGTGAACAAACATTCCAGAACTATACTTAAGCATCAGCTGTTTACATTCAGGACAAGATACACCAGTCTCAAGTATCTGCTAAGCATCAGACCTTGAGAGACAAAGGCCACATCAAGGAAGTCAACAAAGAACTTGACACCCTGGAGATACATTTGCACTGAGTCGAGAATGTAAAGCAACAACAGGACATAAAATGGCCTTAGAGGAACTAAACACTTCAGTTGTGAAACAACAACTTCCAAACTGCAGTGAGATCCTCCTCATTGTCAAAGCTCTTCTTATCTTGAGAGTTACAGGAAGACAGCATGATCTCTGAGGAATGAGACCGTAGCGACAGACGGCCAGCGAAACGAATGCTGTGCCAGCTGAGATAGCTCGTTTTAGTATCATTTCACGAGTTAAGACAACAAAAAGGGTTTGAGGTAACTGGAAACGAGCGCACAAACTATAAATCTCCAGATGTATAAACTGATATTAGGTTTCACCTCCAGCCACAGTCTCGATAGAAACACTTAGGTCTCTATGGAAACAGACAAGAGCAGATTTACCTTATACTACTTAAAAACTGCTGGAGCTTGTTTCATAAATTCAGTGTATAGCACCAGATTACCATTAAGTGACTCCACTCTATGGGCTAGAAAAACACCAATTCACTGCATGGCAATAAACACAGTAACCTGAATACACCGGATACTAAAGAATATGTCTGTCAAGTGAAAAGTTCATTTGCGTTTTTATGTACTACCAAAACAACCCTCTCTTTTCTCACCACCCCCTTTTAGCCCCCGCCTCACACAATCTCCTTTACCCATTGTGAAGCCATCAGATGGTGACATCCAGAAGTCCACACCTGTCTCAAGGCTATGCCGAGGAGATGGATCCATGCATTTTGAACACTGCATAGCCTCTATCCGGGTTAGTATTGATCTAACGCTTCACTGGCCCTTTGTGGGAGTAGCAGCTGCTTTTGGGGGCTTTTAGATAAGCAATGCAAAGGGAATTGTTTCTCCTGAATCCATTTTTCAATGCTCCTACATGAAAACCACCGCTTAATTCAACACTCCATCGCTCCGGAATAAAATGCCCTCTCCTGTGACATGAAACGCAACAAATAAGCATTAAAATAGCTACCTTCAGGGTATTGGTAAGCACATGGTATACGAAATCACAGTAATAACACAGCCCTCTGCATAGTCACTGTTTAATCATATGTAATCTGTAGAGTCAAAATGAAAACAGGATCCCACAACTCTGTCTCTCTTCTCTCGCTTTGATCACCAGTCACTGAATGAGGCAGCCAGGGTGGGGTAGGAGGAGGGGGAGGGTGTATTACTGGTGCATCTGTGTGATGGCGATGAGACCCTCCCTAAGATGACTCATAGGCTGTATGGGCTGACACCAGCACCTCATTCACAGCCAATAATGAGCCATGCTAATGAGCAGAACAGCCAGCCCGCATGCTCATCATTAAGCAGTCTTGTGATTCATGAACCAGCATGAAACCATCATACAAAAAGATAAGGCTGGTTAGAGGGAACTAGAATGTGATGTGAATAGGCAAGGGGCAAATCACCAAAAAAAGAAGAAGTTTCAAGCACAATATTGCAGGTAGCACTACATTGTTGTTGAATTAGAACAGAATACACACTCACTGAACTCACATTCATCAGAATCAGAACCAGCTTTAATGGCAGAGTATGTTTAAACATGCAGCAGGAATAGAAAATAACGATGAGAATAAAAATAACAATACAGCAATACAATGAGAATAAACAGTGTGTGCATTCAAGGAGGAAATGTGTGCAATCCAAAATAGAAAAGGACTTTCATGTGATGCATACAGGGATAATTCTCTGTGCTTTTGTAAATTCTACATATATATGATACCACAACATCAGCTCATTTGAAATAACCTCTTCTACCCCTGTCTGCACTAAAGATCCAATGTCACTCATTTTGGGTCCATCAGAAAATAACACGCTGGCAGTAACACATTCAGGTGCGTGCACTAACCTCTTGAGACTTCTGCTCCAACATGTATATCTGATAAGGCTTAATAAGCACAGGGTGGTCATGATAAAGCATTTCATCCCTATCTCTGTCTATGAGAGACACAGACAAGGGGTTGTCTCTCTCTCTCCTCTAAGGACGGAAAGGCCCCTCTATCTCTTAGCATTTCTCTTTCTCAAACTGCCTCTGTCTCCCAAGGCTTGTCTTCTTTCCCCCTGTGTGCCTCCTTTTCTCTTTCTTTCTCTCTGCATTTCTAGCTGCCTCTCTCTGTATCAGTAGAGACACTTCTTAAGCCCCAGCTGGGGAAAATACGGTGGCTGGGTGGGGGAGGGTTTCAAAAGGGTAAGTGATTGCCCTCTAGGGGACGAAGCAGAGAGAAAAAAGCAGGACGCCTTATCGCCCCAGCCTCCAATAGCACTGCTGGCTACCTCCCAGAGCCAGCGGGAGGAGGATAGAGGGGGGTGCAGGAGGGGCCGGCTAGATGCTACACTGCCTCTTGACACAGCAAACTCAGCAGGGAGCCTTCCATCTTTGCCTGACTGTATGGGGCTCAATTCAGGGCTGCACAGCCAAACGTTGCCATCCGAATGACTTTTATTGCTTTGCCTGGAAGCTTTCGTTGTACCACATAAGCATTCATCCAGATGGAAAAGAAGTCATAGCATGCGTTTGTACGCACTTTATGTTTTCAGGTTTTCAGTGAAAATTTCACTTTTATAGAGAAACCTATCACAATTGCATAAATCATTTGTATGCACGCATTAAGTGTTTCCTTTGAGCAACAGTCTTATCAATAAGGCTCTATGGGATGCTGTAGACATGTTTTGGGTGCTCACACACTATAAACAACATCTGTATAACAGAATGTTCTACTGACCTATTTCCTTCATTCAAATGCAGACATGGAAACAAAAAGGAAGGAAAGCACGCAAAAAAGGGGGGGGGGGGGGGCAC
>NW_018127893.1:2799518-2804969 GCF_001952655.1 Monopterus albus | reverse complement strand
AAAAGAAAGCAAATAATCACATAACCTACATGTTTTCCCCAAGACACATCTGCAAAAGACTATGCGCCTGTCTAGAGATTAACCTTGTCTCTTACATGTTTTCTTTCTTCACTTTTAAAAGAAAAAAAAAACGGATTTGTTTTTTATGCGCGTCAGTGCGTGATGTTCATCGCAGGAGCGCACGGTGCTAACTGTGTATTTAATATGCCTGTCTCGCCCGGCGTGTTGCCCCAGACACTGTGTACCACAAACCCCCACCTCCACCCCAATGAAAGCTCGGGAGGGAGGAATAAAAGGGTTAAGGGGAGTCTTGGATGGAGTCTGCTGGGCGGAGTGGAAGGGACGTGATTGGATGGCTGCGTGTGACGCAGGGGACATGAAAAAGCTGATAACTAGTTAAGAAGGCAGTTTGTAACTCTGGAAAAAGAGTGCAGAGCTTGAGACACGTATTACGCGTAAGACGTGGACGAACCGGCGCAAACACAGAGAACTGAGCAGTCTTGGCAGTGTGGGGCTGTGAGACACTGCAACGTCCGGACACAAAGTCACTTGAAATAAAGGACAATGGTGCAGCACACAGATAACAGCGAGACAGACGGGAGCATGTCCAGGGAGGCTACCGATTCGGAGGAGAGTGAGTTTATGGCATGCAGCCCGGTGGCGATAAACCCGGACTGGTGCAAGACAGCCACCGGTCACATCAAGAGACCCATGAATGCATTTATGGTCTGGTCCAAAATCGAGAGGAGAAAGATCATGGAGCAGTCTCCGGACATGCACAACGCGGAGATTTCCAAGCGCCTGGGGAAGAGATGGAAGATGCTAAAGGACAGTGAAAAGATCCCGTTTATCAGAGAAGCCGAGAGGCTCCGGCTAAAACACATGGCTGATTACCCCGACTACAAGTACAGACCCAAGAAAAAACCAAAACTCGACAGTTCCAAATCATCAGCACCGTCTCCGGAGAAGTGCGGGAAAATTGCAAAGACTCCCAGCAAGAAGTGCTCAAAGATAAAAACTAAGAGCGGCTCCAAGTCGTCTCAGGGCTATGGGGAGGACTGTGTGTTTCCGAGCTTAAAAGTTTCAAAGACTGTGAAAAGTGAGCTCACCGATGATGACGATGACGAAGAGTACGAAGAGGACTACCGGATGGGGATTAAGCCGGGGGACGAGGAGCGCCTGAGGCCGTACAATGTAGCCAAAGTTCCTGCGAGCCCAACTTTGAGCTCCTCGGCTGAATCTGAGGGGACGAGCATGTACGAAGAAGTTCGGAACAACAGCAAACTGTTTTACAATATCAAAAACATTGCCAAGCAGAGCACATTGCACGCTGCTTCCGTCTCACCAGCATCCTCCAGGTCAGTCTCCACATCCTCCTCATCCAGCAGCAGCTCCTCTTCCGGCGACGACGCGGACGATTTGCTGTTTGACTTTAGTTTAAATTTCGCCCCGAGCGCCCAAGGCTCGGAGATGGGCAACCCCAATTCAGGAAACCTCTCCCTGTCTCTTGTGGATAAGGACTTGGACTCTTTTAGCGAGGGCAGCCTGGGCTCTCACTTTGAATTCCCAGACTATTGCACGCCAGAGCTCAGTGAGATGATTGCCGGGGACTGGCTGGAGGCGAACTTTTCTGACCTGGTCTTCACATACTGAATTTAAAAAAAAATTTAAAAGTTCCTCTAGTAATAAGAGAAAAGGGAGAAATGAAATTATATGTGTCCTGGTCAAGTTGTCCCTAGCCCTGACTGTGTCTCTTGTGGGTTTTCTGAAGGGTCCTGGTGGGAGATGGAGGACCAGGAGGCGAGGTGAGGTTTGAGGAATGAGATGCTTATGAAGCTGGTAGCAAAAAAAAAACAAAAAAAAAATAGAAAAAAAAGCAAAGTCTGCAGACGTTTTTTTTTTCTGGCAGCATGACAGGGTTTTATGGATTTTTTCCCGGTAGGTTTCCATTTACTGTTCAGCTTAAACGGACCACAAAGGGAAAAATACGTGAACTTCTATGCATCTTATCCTCTTAAAACAAAACAAAACGAAACAAAAAAAAAAATACTGCAGGGAGCTGAAAACAGACTGTGGACTGACTCTAAAGCAAATCTGTGAACTGACAGTTGTTCAGGATGTTACTTTTCAACGGTTTGTCATTTCTAAATGCCGCAAATGTTTGTTTGTTTGTTTGTTTTTTTGTAACTGATTCCATTTACCTCCGGGTTTGGAAAATTAAGCAGCCTAAACCTCTGCAGAATACAGGTGTGGAGGAAACATTTTGATACATAACAGACCTCATCTTTTTAAAAGAAAAGTAAAATATTTTCAGGCATATTTTTGTACAGTTCAAAGGGAATGATCTTACTGTGCTTTCAGTGAGTTTCAGGCACTTCTTCCCTTTATCATTTGTTTTTAGCATGCAAGGGAGTCCTGGTTTTAAGGATTAAGTTAAATTAAAACTTGCATCAAAATGCCTTGTGATTTTAAACTAGGTTTTGTACAGTTGTAGAGCAGATTTGTTGAGTATTTGTAGACAATACAATGGCATCATGGGGAACACATACCTCAGAGCTGGAACTAGTTTCAAGATTGTATATGTACTGTAATATAGTAAAGTTAGGAGTTTATGTATATCATACTCGTGATATGTGGATGGGTCCCAATCGCAGGTGTGAAACTGGATTTTGGTATTTTTTATGGCACATACTGTTTTTCCCCCCTCTCATTTTTTGTGCAATATATACTCTTTAAGATACAGACCATCAACAATTGTAGCAAGTGATGGAAAAACAGACTTGTGCACTGTCAACATCATTTCATGTTATGATGCTGAAGCCTGTCCAGGCAGAAAAATAAACAAATCAGCTGGAACTGATACAAAACAATTGAATATGGCCTCATGGTGTGATGCATGCTACAGAAACCGATAAATATCACTATTTGAATGTTATTTGACATGATTGGGTAATGGGCATATCTGACACCAAACAGTTTGAATCTAACTGAAAATTAAGGGGAGGGGGGAAGAGTTCTGCAAAAGGGCATAGTCTGATTAAAATGGTGGTCTGGCATTAGTTTGACAAGCAAGCAAAAAAGAACATTCCATAGTCCTGTTTCATTAAATGAAACTTTATTTTAAAACTGAAGACTGCCTTCTTTTTTTAAAACATTAACCATAAACCTGTATTTTTTATTTCTTGCACTTAAAAAAGCAGATATTGTTTATTTTTATGTGGGTCTTACATATGAAGTCTGTTTGATAAGGGGTTTTGGAATATGACCTAATTATACGCCAAGACGTTTTGTTGGAAGTTCTAGGCAGTAGTTACTTCACATTCCAAGTGTGAATCTGTCTTTGACTCATCTTTTAATAAATAAGTACCTACCACCATTGACTGTCCTTTCCGTTTGTGAATAAATGTACACAAATGTGTTATTTGTTATGTTTGAAAAGGATGTGATGACAGAATGATGCCTATTTTGTATGTAGGCGGATACTCTGACATGGATTGGCTCAAACTAACATGTGAATTCACATTTAATAAAAAGGAGAAAAAAAAGGAAAATGTGTAAACTGCAGTGTTGAGGTGCTTTAATGTTCCTATTTATCAAATACGCTGCTTTTGCTGAACAGCCTTTTTCACCGTCTCCCTTTAAAATGGACACTGCTGCTTTAAGGAATTGAATTGCCCGCTTGCCTGTGCTGAGCGATGTTATTGGTGGGCTTGTTGGTCTCCTTGGAGACGGCGCTGGAAACAGGAGCTGCTCATCTCAGCATGTGGGAGCTCTCAGTCTGTCTGGCTTCCATTCAAAAAAGTAATGCTCTACCCAGCACAGATCGACATGAGAGCCCAGCGAACAGAGGGCTAAAAAAATGTCAAAATGTGAAATATGTTCACTCAGTTATAAATAATGGCACTTATTCTAGGAAAATAGAGTTTAATATAACAGTGTAGGGTCTTTTGCAGGAATATAATTCTTACAGTATGTAAAAATAGACTGTAATGGGCCAGAGTTCACTAATCTTTCACTAGTAAATGTGCATATGTGATACAGGCATAGTAGGTCAGTATGAATGGTAAAGATGATTTTAAATAATTATTCCAGTGTTTGTCAGTTGTAGTGCTTGAGTACCACAGCGCTTCTTACCACTTAGTGCCTGATTTCTACATGGGATTTCAGATAAATACAAGTAAATAGCTGGCAGGACAGAAAATCAGCAGGGATGTGTACATATATTCCTTACATACACTAATATGTTTGTTATTATACTTGATTGCAAATCATCACAGCTGATTATGTTATGACTCAGACTGATATACATGGGTGATGTCACAGTCAGAACTGGAGCTATTGCATGTTAAGCCAAGATATTGTACACTAGAAGAGATTAACAACAGGGCAGCCATATAAAATACAATTAGTGTGATAAAACATATAATCTGTAGAAACATTGTACATCATCACAGTGCTGGAGAGCCTCCTCTATGCCTTCAGAGAATCATTGATGCAGCCTCTTGTCTCCTCTGAGGCCTGGTAAGAGACAGCCACCTTTTAACAGACCAAAGTACCAAAGGCCTTGGCCACTGAGAGATCTGTGTTCATTAGAGCAGTACAATCTAATGATGAATATTTACCATGCATGGCTGCACAGGTACCCCGCATCTTCTACCCATTAAGTCAGTTTGCAAATCTGTAATAAAACATTTATCTAGCTATTACTTTAACTGACCTATTGGTCAAAGTTGCTAATGGGTTCCAGGGCTATTCCCAGTGGAACCTCAACATTGATTTTGTGTTCCTCTGAAATATCTGCTCAGGGCTAATGCCACTGGTACATGTTGAAATGAAATTAGTGACTCGTTGATATTTCCCCCTGTTTCCTCTTTAAATAAATAAATGGAAATCTAGAATGTACAGTAGACACCTAATTAGATACTGTCCTCCCCAGGAATCCAGCAAGGTGGGGGACAAACAAAGTAGTTTACAATCTCTGGTGCTTTAAATCGTTAATATAACCCTGGATGTCACAGTCAAATGCTGTGTGAGACACTTACACAAAGACCCCTGCCACACAAGCACACAATTAAAATATGCCAATACTGTCTCAGTGCTCGGAGAGAAAATTCCTCAGTGACCAGTCTGTGTCTCAGATGTTAAATCCAGTAATAATAAGGCCTGTTCTGATTTCCTCACACTTTTTTTTTTTTTTTTACAAACTGACTCTCACCCAGTGAGCTCAGATGCATTACATCATTGCTTAGCTTATGCCACTGCGCAGTAAAATCCATGTTGTGTCATCGTTGATCCACATGTGCGCCTTTTCTCCCCGTGGGATGCTGTCTGATATTACTATGGGAGTACTGGCGTATGCTTTCCATACTAGAGCTTTCATAACACCAGTAACAACACTGATACTTTTAAACCTGATAGCTGTCTGTTAATTGACAAGTGGGCAGGATTTCT
>NW_018127893.1:2785154-2799470 GCF_001952655.1 Monopterus albus | reverse complement strand
TCAGCCCCTCTCCTGCTCTGTTAGACAAGCATACCATACTGTTAGACACTACCAGTGCTTTACAGACCCTGCAAGGTTTGTGACAGCATTTCAAAGCAGCGGTAAGTCTCCTGTGCAGTGGTGAGATATGATCCAAATAGGGTAAAATGCTACTGGACCATAAATATCATTGATTACCTTATGAATCCAGATGAGAAAGCTACATATTTATTTCTAGGATGAATATCCACCAGGAAATCTTACACACATTGACCTTATAAGTTTTCATTCCTAATGCTGTGCAGTTCTCTTCCTGATAGTCTGAGAGAATTTGTCTGTAATATTGTTTGCCTGAGCAACAGTACAGTCCCTCTGTCCTCGGGTCGGGTCTTGGCCTGAGGCGACTCCTGCTGCTGTTGATGACTATCCATTTGCTTTGCCCTCCCGCTGTATGGAAGGGAGGTCAGAGAGGGAGCATCGGCCCCATCTGCCAAACTGATATTTACTATCCCTTCACATTTATGATGGGGGGGAGTGACAAGAACCCAATTCCCCTAGCGATGTTTTAGCTCTTTGGCAGATTCACACATGCACACACACATGCATTTGTAGGGAGTGAACAAGATAGACAGATAGAAGAAATCAAATGGATGAAGCAAAAAAAAAAAAAAAAAGTGCTGTTTATATGAACCACAGTTAAACTCAGATTTAAGTAGATGAGGGCTGGATGCAAAACAGGCAGTGTAACAGATAATAAGTGTGTAGCTGGAAGCAAGTAACCTGCACGGTCTGCTGCTGCCTAATTTCCCATTCACAGCTTCATTGGAGTTTTTCATTATTTAGCAAAGGCAATGAGACTTTGAAAAGAAGTTTGGGGGGGGGCTGCTGTGTCGAAACCAGACACAGCAGGTTGTCGTGCTCGGTTTAAGTTGGGAGTGCTATTGTCTTGTTGACACAGAAACAAACAGTTCAATCACTCCACCCAGTATCTGTTCTGACACGGTGTAAGATCTCACTGGGAGAAGGTCACTTTTTTGTGGTGAGCTGCAGGAGGTCGCGCATCACTCATGCGAATTATCTCTTGAGAGGGCAGGAACTCGGCTGCACACCTGCTTCTCTTTTCAAATTAAAGTCTGAGTATTATATTTATTGAATGTGAGTCTCCTGGATGACATTTTGCAGATTTGGAGTTCAATATGTGCCAGACGGACGTTCTGTTTGCACTACTCAGTGTGTGAGAGAAAATAAATTGAGCCTTTTGCGTTTCAAAAATGCCACAATGGTGGGCTCAGTGTAATTAGAGCCAAGTTGTCCTGACATTTAGCTGTGTTTAGAATGCAATCACACAAGTTGTTTGGCCTGATTGCGGTCAGTTTAAGATTTACATAACCTTGTTTGGGATTAATTGTGACTGCGCTAGATGTTTATCTTAGAGCTTTACAGCAACTGCGGGAGCCCCTTGCACTTTCCAATAAAAAAAGGGTCATAAGCTCACTCTATTAGTCAAAGGGGGTTATGATGTATGCCGTGTGTTAGTGGTAAATTGAAATAGCATTGTTACCCAGTGTGACATATATGAGTGTGATTTTATTAAGTTATATGCATCGAGTTTTTTTTATTGCTTTAGATAATTCAGCAGTCCATATGTGTTTATATGTGGTTGTTGACCAGATTATGTTGTTACCCTCTAATCGAATAGAAGTGGATATTAGTGTATTATTAGAGCTCAGTACGCTCTTATTGCATGTGTGCATCTGCTGAGGAAAGTCTATTTGGCTTTCTGCCCAGATGCGTGGATTTAAGACCTACTCCCTCCCCCGTTACTTGAAGCAATGATTGTTTGTGTGCATGTGGCTGTTTGACTATGTGCTTATATCTTTGTTTGTTGTTGGGCTTTAAAAGAAACTTAGCTGCAGCATAGTTCTAACATCTGACAAGACATGAGTAATTTCCATGAGTATACAGTTTCTGATCATGGCACACACAACATGGTAGTAGAGCTGTAATAAAAGTCTAATACAGAAAGGTACCCTGCTCTTCTGGAACTCTGCACTTTAATGGTGCCAGCGACAGACATTAATGGTTGTAGATCCACCATTCCTAACCATCCCAGGGCGTTCAGACTGATCTGGTAAAAACGGAACTCCCTGCTGTGTTTAATGCAAGGGGCTGCGTTGGGGGTGTTGCAGGCGTGTACAAAACGGCCACTTTGTGACAAATGGACGTGAGTGGCTTCATTCACGCTTCCAGTCTGGGGTTTAAGGGGTTCAAGTAAACATGGTTAACTACTGGAACTGGATAAAATACAAAGCTAAAGCTATTAATGTATATATAAGAAAAAATATACAGTGCAAGGCATAGATGTGGCCACGTAGTTGCCAGGGGGTGGGGGGTCCTCTCTGAATCACACAGTTCTGGTTGTCACCCTTGGCTCCATAGATGTATTAGCTTGGCACAGGCACCACAGCTTCTCAGTGGTTGTCTTCCTCTTCCCTTTCCTTCATATGGATCCAAACCAATTACAAATTGCATCTTCTCCAAATACTGGTCCCTGGCTTCCTTTGACAACTTGTCACAGTAAATCCTAGTTTCTTTTTTTGTGTTTTCTTTCCATTTTAGCATTTGTTTACATTACACTAATTTGTTTACATTAGTGTTTGTCTCACAAATTTCTCATGACTTCTTGTTTACTATCATAGCTAACAAAACGGCCAACACACCCCACAATGCAACGTGTGGTCCCAAGCCCCATTGCGTTTTGGTTAACCATGCTGCTAACATAGCCTACTCTACCATAGCACCAATTCCACCACCACTGTGTCTGCACTGGTAAATAGAAAACATATTTTAACATCCTGTACTAACGAAGATGCGTGGCATGTCATTCTTTATAATGGTTTTTAGCCTTTACTGTACTAACGAAGATGTGTGGCATGTCATTAGAAAGTCACTTTTGGCTTTTCCCGTTTTAGGGGTCGCCACAGCGAATGTGGCCCAAATTCAACAGAGTAGCAGTGTGGCCCAGATTCGGCGGTGCATAGCAGTGAATGCTCATGCTAACAAAATAACCAAAAGAGCCTTCTTCCTGTGGGCATACACGTCCCGACCACTTACATTCGGTCAACGCAGCACCTCTGCCGGATGATGTCACTATCCAGTGCAGTGAAAACTGAACCAGATCCAACTTTTTCAGCTGCATCGTTTTTGCCCGAGCCCCCTGCTGTGCTGGCGCTGGCTGCAGTGAACGCAATCCCCCATAAAAATGAATGGGAAGAGCTGATTTTTCACACCTTTGTAACCCAGTCTGAACATGGCAGTAATCTAGATTCAAAACAGCAGTTCAAAGGGAGCCCACACAATTTCCCTGTGAAGCTTGAGCAAACCCAGCAGTTGGTCATTCATATGCATCTAAAATCTAATACTCTACTGCTGTGCCCCAGAGTGGCCCTACCTTTCCTGACTCACCGGTGAACTAGACTCCTCCAGTGCACTCAGACCATTATACACCCCATTCTGCCTTCCACTCACTTTCTTTCTTGCCCTTCCTCTTTCTTCATTTATTTGCATGTTACCCAGGTTACACTGTCAGGGTACCCCATTACAGTCAGACTTGATGCAGGGTCTCATTTGATAGTCTTTGCTGCTTCAGTAAATAATTAGCACACTGAATCCTCGGGGGCCCTATACAGGAAGCATGGCTTGCTCACACGAGGGGGCTAAGGTTCTAATGATTGCTATCCTGCAAGGTTTTTGATAGTAGGCCTGCTGCCTCCTCTTCAACACAGCCTGTGTGAAAAATATAACACAGTACAATATCCTGGTAAAGCAAAGCATATTTTTTTACTAAACCAGAAACATCCACCAATTGCCAAATGGATGCTTAACTTCACTGATTAGCAAAGGAGGCACTTAGACAAAATAATTCCCTCTCAGGATTGCATCTATAAAATGACAACCCCTGCCAAAAAGTCCATTAACTGCATGTAGATTTTTGTCCAACAATAGATGCAGAGACAACTTTAGATGTTGTTATAAGAGAGAGAGACTGAATGAAAGTGGGCCAGGACCTGAGTATGGCTTTAAAAACTTCCCCTGTGCTCTGCAGTGCATGTTGAACCCCAAAAAGGCCAAAAGGAATCTCACTGTTGAATAATTCATATGTATGTAGATGAACAATTTATATGCATCACTTTGAATCTATATCTATTATATCCATAAAAAATACAACACACCAAAAGCTACACCTTAATGATTGTCTGGGAACAAGCAAGTAATTATGTATTTCTGGGAATTGAGCACAAAGTTGACGGCTTTGTCTCTTCAGTGTTCTCATCATGACACAGACTTTGAAGCCTAGACTAGAGGAACATGTGGCCTGGTCAAGGCAACAAACAAGACAGAGTAGAGAAACAGTTTATGCACTACTGGCACAAATGCAGTGCACTGGAGGTTCTGGGTGGTTGTAGATTGTTTGTAGCCGATGGGGACTGGAGCTATGGTCTCTGAAGTGAGGTGACATGTAGCACTATTGCTCACCACTGATACACACAAATACTGCTGACACATACACACACTCGCCTTCTCTCTACTGGCTGGTCAGAGTTATTCATTTCGTTGAGCACCTCAGCTGCCAGCAGAGAAATGCTGGCTCTGGGTCATTACAAATACCCACAGGCGGTTGAGAATGTCCTCTCAGATACAGGAGACAAACGGGGGCCGCCATGGCGCTGCCTGAGTGCTGCTGTCGGCTGCTGTCAGCTGCTGTTTTGAATGACCTACATTTCCCTTTTTCAGATATTTCCTGTTGGACCTGATGAAATCATGGATCACTAATCCAAGACCTGACAGAGGAGAATTATTTTGTCTTGTGCATTAGATGATGGCAATACACAAAAATACCCTGAACAACTCTATTTACAAATGCACTTAGGTTTAGTTCTACATAATGTTTGATAGACTGAGCTTTGAAAATTCATATTAATAAGTAGGTTATTATATGGTGAAATGCTATGATGTGAATTGGAAAGTGACTATGTACAGTTAGTCTAGTATGGTATTGATGTACAGTTTTGAGGCACTTGTATTTTACTGATTGATGAGTTCCATTCCATTCATATGTTACTGGTACTCCACTACATTTCTGAGGCAGTTCTACTCCACTACATTTATTTAACTTTAGTTACTTGATATTGCAGTTGCAGATACCAAGCTGCAAAATTAGGTTCACATTATTGCATTATAATTGAATAATATAGTATGAATGATTCTGAAAAGGGACATTTTACACATTGAGTGCTTTTGGTAGACCTATTGTAAGTAAATTTTGATGCTAAAACCTTTTGAAGCAAGTAGTTTTAGTAACATTTTGAAGGCACAACTTTTATTTGTAACAAGGTATTTACAGTATACACTGTGGCTGCAGTGGAAGAAGTATTTAGATCCCTTACTTAAGTAAAAGTATCAATACCACAATCTAAAATACTTTGTTATAAGTGAAAATCCTGCATTCAAAATATTACTTAAGCAAAAGTACAAAGTATTAGCATCAAAACATACTTAAAGTACTAAAAGTAAAAGTACTCATTATGCAGAATAGCACATGTAACATTAATGTATATCAAACTGTTGATACATCGTTGTGTACATCACATTTAATGTTGCAGCTGTTAAAGGGGGGCTAGATTTAACCATCTCATATGCTTATAAGTTTAAATACTTTACATTCTGCTGAGTAGTTTGTGAATTTTCCATCAGAGACCAATAAAGTGCTATGTTTATACTGTAATATTTTTTTTATTAATGTGGATCTGAAAAGTAACTAGTAACTAAGGCAATAAAATAAATGTAGTGGAGTAAAAAGTATGTAGTACAAAATGAAAATACTGAAGTAAACTGCAGATACTTCAAAACTGTACTTATGTACAGTACTCGAGTATTTAGTTACTTTTCATCACTGCACTGTGGTATTGCTACTTTTACTTAGGTAGTACTTCTTCTGCTACTGTTGTATAAATATTCAGTGCACTGTGGTCATCTTAGTTGTAAACTGGTTGTGTTGTAGATCTGTCTGTTTTTAGCTGTATCATAATTGAATTTCTTCAAAGTTGAACTGGACTGACTTGTTGTGTCTGCATGGGGCCCCGCCTCTGGCACAATGCTCATACACTATTTTTTATGGAGTGGTAAGATGAGGGAGACTCCTGTGATCAACAGAGGACTGGTCATTGATTTTCCAAACCGCACATTGTGCTGCAAATATATATCAAAGGGAAAAGCCTGCATGGCCTCTGATATGCTCAGTATGATTTAAACATGCTAAGGCCATGTTTAACCCTCAAGCGAACACATTTTAACTCTGTATAAGGAGGTGTTACTGCCATTGTGTTTGCACATGGGAGTCGCTGAGGGAGAAAAGAAAGAAAGACAGGTATAAAGGGAAGAAGAGACAGTAATACAAGAAATTGTGCCACTGTGATTTGATGAATTATTAAACTCCCCTTTACAGATTTCTTAATTAGAAAGGGTAATCCTGTAATTAACCAGCTGGCTGGTAGAGTACACAGTATCACCGAAACATTTAATCCCACTTCCAGTATTGCTTTGAGCTGGAAGTTCCCCTCATAAAAACACTCTAATATTCCCATTAGCTCTTCCTACTGAAACCATACTCTTCTCATCTTTTAAATGCCAGCCTCGACCATGTAATTGCTTTGCATTTAAGCAATTTGGTCAGTGGCGACAGAAACCTGCTTACTGCTGAAAAGTTAATGACACTGAAAGCCAATACTATACCCTGACCACTTAGCTCCTACTGTTTGACAGAATTTGTCATTACTCAGGTCCTTACTCAAAAACCGATGGATTTTACGTTTCCAACGTTTGCTCTTAACTCTTCAAAAGCAAAATAAATAAATAAAACAAAAAAGAAACTGTTGGCTATCTTTCTCAGGCTTGCTAGTCATGAATTACTGGTTTGAAAAACCCAGTCATGGATTGAGTAGACTTGCTGTCTATGGAGGAGCCGGCGGTGAGTGGCAGCAAAGATGTGTTTTAAAGAGAGATACAAAGCATCGAAGAGATTGAATGGTCACAATAACAGATTTAGTTCTAGTTTTTTTTTTTTTTTTCCAATTTCAGTCAGGCAGCCAGCTTGTTCCTATCATAACAGAGTACCCTCGCACACTGGAACTCCATGACTGTTATCTCATACAATACATTTCTCACTTCAGCGCCCAACCCTACAACACTCCCTCCCCCCATTCCTGCAGCTCCCATCCCGAACACCCCAACTCATCCATCCAGACTACACCAACATTATGGCCATATTTCTGTACAGTCCACTGTCTTGATTTGCTTTGGCGTTCCCTTCCTTATGCATCCAGTGGGGCTGTGAGCTGGAATAATTAGGGAACGCCATAAGGCCCCTGCCTCCTGACAATTGATCAACAATGATTTATGAGGCCGTCTTGTATCAGGGGATGACCATTGATTTAAGAACAGAGAAAACACACACGTGCATAAAGATACACAGCATCTGACACAGATGACCATACACATAAATCAGATTCAATTTCTCTACATTTTCATTTATGCTGACCTATGCTGTTTACCTGTCATTCACTTTAATAAACACCAAAATTCATAAGCCCACAGCTTGATATGGATTTGATGAGTTGATCTGACTGGCAACACTGTGCACTGTTTAAAATCCCTTGAATGCTTGAACGAACCTTCTGCAAATCAATTTTGTCGTTCAGAGATGCTGATTCCACATATTTTCTCGCTGTTGTTTTAAGTATCGATTGCCACAGAGGCATGGAAGAAACGCAACAGCAATGCAATGTCAGTGTCTTACTGTTTGGCATGAGCCTAGTGTATTACTTTGGTCTGTCTGTAGTTTTGGTATGCCTAGGTAAGGTTTCTTGACAGACAACATGCATACTGTGTTTTATTACCCTGCCAGCTGCGCCGTCATTATACATCACTCTTCCTGTGAAATCTTAGGCTCAAATTTCTATGTGTACAGGAAAGCAGCATCTTCAGATGCTGATTAATGTGTAATGAAATGGCTTTTAGTTATTGCAGAATGAAAATATTAATATGAGGGATGCTGAGTGAGAAGAAGGGCACCTTTATTATGTTACCAGTCTGTTCCATCAACTCACAGATATGTCATAGGTTCATGGCGTCAGCGAGATTAAGAAGCTATATTTGTCATCAAACGCTAAGTGAGCCTGGTCCTATTAGAATGGACACTGGCTGCCATCATCACATAGGACTCTTTGTAACACTTAATAAGTCTATATTCATTTGTGCTTATCATATGTTGCTGTGGGCGAAATTTCCAAAATACTTTTCTTGATTGGTAAAAACAAATTCTATCACTTTGTTTTACCAGCCGTAGCATAAGTATAAGACACATTTGACACCTTAGAGACATTAGCCAATATGGGGATGAACTCAGCATTATTGTCTTCCTTTACCACAGACTGATCATTACGGCAGTCAGGTCGATATGTGTCTAAACATGACGCTAATAAGATAACTGGACTGGCTGTCTATGCCACAATACCACAAAGCATGATGATGCAAAAGTATATGTGTGTAAGAGAGGTCGTAAGAGAGTGATAGAGATAATTCACAGTCTGAGTGCTATCTCTCATCCGTCCTTCTCCTCTTTCTCTGGTGTGAGATGATAAGAACAGGTACTACTATGGTCATTGCAATTATACTGCTGTTAGTGATTGTTGTTGGTCAGAGGCAGCAGATCAAAAGGAGTGGATCCATATTGATTAACTGCCGTTGTAAGGGAATGACCAAGTCGAGCTCTCACACAGAGGCAGAACCTGCCCTCTGTATACAGTGATTGACTCCTCTTTTACTTTAACCAACAACGTGGCAGTGGAATAATTGAACATGCAGCATGAATCCAGTGTTAGAGATTCATGTGTCTCACCCCACCTCTTCATTTCTGTGCTCCCTTCAGTTGGCAGATGATTGAAAGGCCTCTGGTGTGTACCTGCTCCACGTGGATAAGCAGTTGTCATAGGAAACATCAATACTTGAATGGATAGACAGTTTTATACATTGATTAAATGCTGAGTGAATGCATGAGTACTCCACCCTCACCAAGACTAATGAGCATGCCTGCAACTACCCGCCCTCCATTTTTGTGATTTAGGGTACATTTGTGCAATGATCTCTAAGTGCGGTGTCATTCCCCCACCTCTCCATATTTGCAAGCACGCAATCAATAACTTCATTTGAGCACCACATACATGTGGATGGAGAATTCTGGTAGCAGGGAAAGTAATGTTCTGTACTGTTGTATAAGGTCAGCCCCGTGTTTTGCCTGCTCAGAGAATTTGTTCAGAAATGGCCCGATCAGCATTGATGAAGTAATGACGAATGGGATTTATGGTTTGACAGGTCAAAAAATTGCCACCTGGAAAATTCTAATCAATCACAGTTTTCCTTGTATTACAGTGTAAAGTCAGCTGGATTGTTGGTCATGATTTAGGCTTTTCATCAGTCTTAACAAAGAAAAACTATGCTTTTCATTTAATATATTCCAGTGCTTCAATTTATAAGAGGATTGTTTTACACTGGATGTTTTAATGGGGACAAAACTCAGCAGAAAGCCAGTTGCCTGTATTTATGTGACATTTACAAATGTAATAGGAAAGACAGAAGGATAGAAGCTGACTGACACATACCTGGTCAAATGGGACTATTATTATGGTAGTGATATCCATTCAGATGGCCATTATGCAATCAAATGACACTAATCTGCCCAGATATCAGTTACGAGGAATTCTTCTGGCGCGCCAATGGCCTTTCAGAGAATCACTGAGCCTTACCAGGTGTGCTGCTCTTACACTGATAGCTCATTTGTGCCCAGGAGATCACATTATGTGCGAATGCCCTTTATGATGGTGGAGGAAAATGCCAGTGGGAAAAGTAGTGTGCATGAATATGAGGGGGAAAGGGTGAAACAAGTACAATTGGTTTCTGGGTTTAATTCATGGCTTTCACCATTGGCGGGCACCCAGTAAGCATTCATTACATAATAAGTTGCTGTCAGTATAGGAATCTGTAAAGTCATATCTTATATGATGTGTTTGATTTGCATTTATCTTTTTTTTGTTCATTTGTTTGTTTAACAAACTCTTCACAATTTTTGTTCATTGAAATGCTATATATAAACCAGCATGTGTAAAAGGAGAAAAGAAAAAAAAAGCTGACTCAAAACCCCTACATGTCCTCTAACACTCTGAAGCATGTTATTTTCAAGGGCATTTATTTGCTCTGTCCTGGGCCACAAGAGCAGTGGCTGTTACCCTCTGCATTAACCCCTGCTGGCTCCTAGAGGTTAAAACCCCTGTGCTGATTTACAACAGACAGTGGACACAGCAAACCATTTAAAAAATGTAAATTTGGCCTGTTTTTAGACCAGATAGGTGCATGAACCCAGTGACAGACCACCCACTCTCTCTCTCCCTCAAATAGTACTCTCCAGGGTGGTGGATCACAAATCAGGGGGAAGCTTTCATTTGGGGAAGGTCATAGACCTTTTTATCACCTCTGTAAGACACCCTTTGGAGCCATCTCTGCACAACTGGGTGCTGCATATCCCATCGGTGCACAGTTATTGGAAAGTTTTGTTTGTTGCTACAGATCAATCAGAAGTAGCCTCTGCAAAATGAAAATGTGTCAAAGAAACATATGAAATGTGACCATCAAATTCTGTCAAACTACCCCTGTATGTTGAAACTTACAGTACAACGCCCTGTACATGTACTGAAATCCTTTCATGCCACTAATCAACTCAGTGTTTACATTTACCGTCTAAACAGAGCACATACAAAGTTTGGACAGCCTTGAAATCTGCCTTTTGGCTGAAATGTGATGGATGGATTAAATGTCACCTATGGCCTGGGTGTTTCCATCAATTTCTGCATGGGCGTTGTTGTGGATTGGTTTGTGTTGTTTCCGTCAGATGTTAGTGTTGTGTCTATCAGTCTTGCTGGTGTTTCTGCATATCTTGTCCTGACGTGCTCTGCTGCATCCTGAGGCATTTGGCACTTTCTCAAGTCCCCTCCTCCTCTACCAAACACACACAGACACACACTTACCACACACAACATCGCATCCACAATTAGCCGAGATAAGCTGGGATACTGTGACTTCCTGCAGATTCCTCTTCAGATAAGGGAGAACAATTTAAAAGCCCAATACAGATGGAGACATGATTGTTAAAGGGCCTTCTTTGAAAGCCAAAAAAATGAACCATTCATTCAAACCCAGAGCTCCCAGGCTCTTGTCAGTCTACATGATGACTGACCACCACATCATCCTGTCATACCACATTACTTTTGGTTTTTGCACACCTCAATAGCACTTGTTGCTGAAACTCATTTATGTCATAGTGGGGAATGGACAATATCACATTTTCTGAAAGTATGACAGTCTACCATTTTGAAAAGGATCAGACAGTACTTAGTAAAAAAAATTATCACTGCAGAACACAGAAGCATAGTGGAGAGTTTACTTAAGTAAAAGTAGCAATACCACAAGTATTAGCATCAAAATAGACTTGAAATATTTAAAGTATTCACACAATGGAGAATGGCATATTTAACATTAATGTATCATATTATTGGACTGTAATTACTGATGCATTATTGTGTGCATTTTAATGTTGCAGCTACTAAAGCGGGAGCTAGTTTATATGAATTTAATGTTAAGTACCACTGGGTAACTTGTGAATTTTCCATCAGAGACTAATCTTATGTTTATACTATATTTTCTTTATTAATGTGATATTAACTAAAGTCATAAAATAAATGTGGTGGAGTAAAAAGTACAATATTTGCCTTTAAAATGTACTGAAGTTGAAGTATGAAGTAGCTCAAAATGAAAATACTCAGGTAAAGTATAGTACATATACTTCAAAACTGTACTTAAGTATTTGAGTAAATCTGCTTAGTTACTTTCCACCACTGAACACTAGGAATGAAAATGGAAAGTTATTACAGGAAGCCTTGCGTTTTGAAACGTCATGAGATTTGTACATTCTTAGACTAATGTTTGAAAATGAACAGCAAATAAACAAGAAAATTAGAGGCTGCACCTAAAATACAGCTTTAAATTGGGGTTCAGGGCCACATCTGTTTTGAGTTTTCCCTGCTGAGACTTTTGAAGACTTCAGCAGATTGTACTATGTGAAGAGGACTGAGCAGTCTACACCTGAGATAATGGCTGGATGAGATTAAGCATTCAACTCATCTTTAAAAAAAGATTTCAGTTAAGTACCTCTCTCTCGGAACTTAAAGTAGCTGCGATTCCAATGAAGAGGAGAAGACGAGTACATCCCTCTAGCGTGCATATTACTGCATCTCATCTTGCTTACTACAGCCTGGAGTGCTATGACAACAGAAGTGAGAATAGATTTAATCTCTCCAGCCCTGTTAATAATACTGTGCTACTGGCTGAGCACCAAAACACTCACAAAGGGCTAATCATCTCTAGTGCTAAGAATTTTCTTACAAATACACATTTTCCCTGCATTTTTTTAAGAACTGCCAGAAATAAAGTGAATAGGTATGGGGGGGGGTCAGTCATGGTGTGAGAAGTGTCTGCCACCATGGCGTCATTAACACCCAGTGGTGCTGCAGTAAGGGAGGGAGAGCAGACAGGGCCTCCGAGCACTGGGAGCAAAATTGCAAACCCAAGGTTCCTGATATAACCTGTTATTATTTTTGACACAAGCCATTTACAATAGCTATGAAGGTGGCAATGGAAAATGTAATATTGATTGTATGCCCTCGGGGCTTTGCTCCCCTGACTTCTAAACGTCACGTCTCACATATGTTGGGTGTGATATGTTTCTTTTTTTTTTTTTTAATTTTTCTTTCCCCCACTTCCACAAATCCCGTTTAAGGGTGTGTTGATAGTTTATTTGATGAGGTAATTACATTGGTAGATTGAGAGGCCAAGGTGATGTTTTGGGAGTTTAGAAAATAATAGAAAGCTGGCTAACTACAGCAATGCAATATGATATCAGTCTGATGTGACAGGTGTTAATATACCCTATGGCAATCTGTATTTCATCTCTTTTTTTATGAGGGTGCTTACAGAATTACTTCCAAATGATGTTTATGAAACATTAAGTGACTGCTGCATCATGGGATACCAGTGACTCATTCCAGCATTATCACAAGCATACTCTAACATACAATACAACACAGACTGTGTTTTTCCTAAACACAGAAGTGTGATATCCTTGGCCACATTTAGCTATGTTTGTACAGACATGTCGTTTCTGAGCTTCAAATGAAAGCATTAGAAAGTAGAGGAAGCTATTAAGCTCCTGAAACAGAGTGACTAACTAAACAAATGGGAGGAACAACTGGGAAGTGAGTTAGCTTTTGGAGCGCCCTGTCTGTCTGTCTGTGACAGAAACCTGTCAAAACCAAAACAAACACGTTTAGCAAAGCCCTCAAAGGACTGGAAAACGGTTGTGCAAGCCTGTGTGAGGTGCAGCGGAAGTCTCAGTATCTGGAGAGATTGCAGGGGTTATCTGCCAATGTGGTAATTACACTGGGCCTTCTCTCTCTAGTAAGTGTGACAACTTTCCGCTTGTTTCTGAAATGAATGCATGACCTGTATAGTACCCCTCCATGTAGCAAAGCACTGATTGCCATGTTAAAAACTATCTTTGTGAAAAGTGCTGTCTAAGAGCTCTTTTTCTTTGGTGGTAGGCGCTTTGTAACACATCATTATGGACTTGCACAATGATTTAGATGACCCCATAAAATTAAACTGAAAAGAAAATATAGCAAGGGGCAAAACCTTTGTGTTGTCAAGTATTCCTCATATTTGATTTTGCACTTAACTGTTTAAAGTTCAGCTTTTTAAAGAAATAAAAAATTCTCAGATAAATCTCAGGTAGAGAAATTCATAAATTTTATCCTCATTAACACATCACACACTTTACAAGGAGACCATTGATATCAGTGCTTCGATTAGAACATGCAGTGTTGAGCCAGTTCATGTTAGCACTGTCATCATATGTCTGACTAATAGCACCTCTCATTCTCCTATGTACAGTTAGACCGACATGGTTTTATCTCTGTCATCACATTAGGCTGAGTGGAGGGAAATCACTCTTAATGATACAGAGATGATTGGCTTTGTGTTTTGGTTTACCAGTAAATGCTGGCTATGCCAGTGGGATTTCCCTGCAGAAGCTTTTCCTATCAGTTTGCAGTAACAGTAGCATTCTGCTGTTATCCACAGGGATATCAAAGCATAATACAACAAGTCTGCACTGCC
>NW_018127893.1:2783575-2785107 GCF_001952655.1 Monopterus albus | reverse complement strand
ATGTAAAGGTGCACTGAGCTGTGTTTTTACTGTTGCAGAGTAATGGATGTGGAAGAGGTACCACTGTTGCTGACTAACACTGTTGTTCGCTGTTGTTATTGACTAATTAGTCAAGAATTACTCTGGCTTTGAAACCTAACTTCCTGCCATACTCTCTGGAGGAAAGGCTTCCCAGCTTACCAGTTTTTATTTGCAGCAATGCTACAGGATGGCATGTTGTTAGCAGCATTGTTAGCAAAGCCTTCCAGTTGTGGGACCGAAGTGTTGATATCATCTATTACTACTGAAAGCTGAAACCTTTGGTGGTTTTAACAAGGTTAATTAACAATTCATTTGTTTTTAACATAAGAAAATCTACAGGTCCTGTGATCGCTTTTCAGCACTGTTGTGCACATATTATTCATCACTGTTATTTACTAGACTCTCCTGGACTTCAGTAGTAAAAAACTAAAAATAAAGTAAATTAACTAAATAATTAACTAAAAACAAATAACTAAAGTAACTCATTAATAAAGTAATATAAAATGTCCAAGTGAGAAAACTAGTGTGCATGCTTTAAATGTGTAGTGAATAAATGCAGAGCTGCAACACTGAGTGCAGAGTTGTGATAGCTGTGACATGTGTTTACACAATAACTCAGGTGCCTGCTACACAGGTAACATCTAGTCAGCGATAATTACAGCACAGATGCTCCCTTAGGTTGCCCACATGTGATAACGCATGTACTAACCATTTAGGGGAATAGAGACTTCAAAACAGGTCACACCTAACAAACATTTAGTTAACCAACATTGTGTTAGCGACCAAACAACCCAAACTGCTCTAATAAAAACTCAAAGGTAAACTTTCAGACACAAAAGATAAAATCAGATAGTCAAAGGTATACAAGTACACATAATAAACTGTGTTTGACATGCTACATTAATACATATATCAACAAAAAGTGAAACAACCACCACAAAGTTGTAAAGTCTCCAACAACGATTGCTTGTGGTAGTTAGAGGTAATTTTAAACTATTTCAGAAATCTGTAATTCTTTGGGTGCTAAATAAAATCAATTAAAAACAATAGGTTATCTAATACCCCTTTAAAATGATTGAAGTCTTGCAAGGATACACTCATGAGTCTTGCTGCTCACTGAAATGAGGATGACTGCCTGTTGGAAAGGAATAGCTATTAAATATTGGAAGAACAGTCTGAAGCACTGGTAAATTTAGAGTTCCACTGCTTTCATGTGGCTCGGCTGAGTCCCCCGTTGACTCTCTTACCCCTGTCCCTATCAGTAACTCCACTGTCACAGACACAGAGAATCACATTTGCGCCAAGGCTTCACGTGGTGAGTGGAGCCAAGAAGTTTTGATGAAAACTCAAGAAAGACTGTGAAAGAAAAGAAGTTCAAATCAGCAGCTCTGTCAGTAAGTGCTGATCCCCCCCGAGAGAGCTTGTGGGGATCACAATACTTCCCATAAAACAGCAGGAGTTCAACAAGCCATCTGAAAAGGACATGCCACTCACTGGAGTGAGGGAGTACT
>NW_018127893.1:2780383-2783414 GCF_001952655.1 Monopterus albus | reverse complement strand
CATTATATGAAGCTTAAGTACATCACCAGCCTCTCATGCTCCCACTCCCAAAGGTTCACGTCCTGCTGTGTTTGCTGCAGGTCCCCTATGGATTCTTTTAAATGAGACCGGAATAAGAGGCAAGAGTCCCATTTACCTGAGGCTTACCCTGTTGACCTCAACTCTGCATGTCTCTCAAAGGAACGAATTATATTCCCGATTAAGCTTGTATGTCTTTATCATAAAGTGTTATATAAAACTGTTGTTGCCTAATTTAGGTTGAAAAAGAAAGCCGTTTATAAGCTCCTTTTTCTGCGTATTACAAAGTTTAGTAAAATGCCCTACCAGAGGTGGGATATTTACCATGTTATTTCACATCACATTTTACGGGCTCTTTTTAAGCTGTGTGTAGTGAGGCAAATAACATCAGGTAGAAACAGCCTTGCACAGTGCAGCATTTTAAAACTCGCACTTACAACCCAGAACTAAATGGAAGAAATGATTGAGCAAATGAATCATTTCAAGTTGTATGGTCATTACCTGGTTGAGGGGACATATGAGCACAAAAGCATGGAATAAATATATCACTGCTTTATGAAGTGTGAAATGGACCAATGCAAAGGCTCTCCCTGTGTTGATCTGTCTGCTGCTCATTTACAGGCATATTACACCCCCAAATCTCATCACTTTGGAAACGCAAATGTATGTCCACTGGCACTTAGGTTTTATACATATATATGTGTGTGTGTGTGTGTGTGTGTGTGTGTGTGTGTGTGTGTGTATTTCAGTAGTTGGTTCATTCATAAATTGTTATTTAACTCGCTCCTTGTGGTTAAAGCAAAACCAAAGTGTTATTTCCATCCAGATGATGGAATGAGATAATGATGAACACATTAAGTGGTTGGGTTATTTACTGATCTTATGCCTATGTGTCCAGGGGTTGCAATTAAAATGGTTTGCACAAATAACCCTGAGTCCTAATGACCTAACAATCCCAGACACCTACCAAGAATTGCTCATTATCTATGTAGATGGTTGGCTGTGTTTGTCATCACTGCAGTGACTTGCTCTGAGTATTACCTCCTGTGAATCAAATACAGTAAATACTGATTAACGAAAAACGGGAAATGGTCAGTTTTATATCCTACGACGTTAATTAGCGGGCACTGCAAGTTCTGCATTTGTTGTTGTTTGTGTGAGGAATGTCATACAATTTGCCAGTCCAATACTCATTCACTTGTGTGAATTGTATACTTTCTTATTCTCTTGCTAATATTTAGACATTACTTTATGAGAATCCTATATATTTTCTGGAGAGGTTTCTTTTAATAGGCCCCTTGTGATTATTGTTAATTCCTTCATTTTGTTTTTGTTTTGTTTTATACAAAATTTATATTTAACAAGTTAACAAATAATCCTCTTTTCTTAAAAAGGCAGACTTTACTTTATACAAGGATGTGCTATTGTCATCCTTATGCTGTTTTTACCATGAGCATGTTTCTGCTCCTTTCTCTTTACCATTTGTCCAGTTGCCATACCCTGTTAAGAGCCTGGCTGCCAAAGGCCAGGACCCTGTGTCCATTGATTGTGTAGGACCAAGTCACATCATGTGTGACCTTTGATCCCAGAGTCTTCTCTGGCTCTTGGCCTAAGTGTGCAGCTGTGGTGAGAGTTGGCATTCCTCTAGCTAAGGACACCGTTAGTCTTCACTGTAAAGAATGTAATGCTGTTTGTAACTGACAACAATCTGCATAAGAAACAGTTACCTGGGGACCTCCTTCTGTTTTTTCTAAGCGATAAAGCTTCAGTGGTCTTGAATAACATCATTAGCTTCACACCCCACCAGTTAAAATCTCCCCTTATTAATCTTAAAAGTTGTGTTATGCATTTTATATCTCTTATAACCTTTAAGTGTCAAACAATGTGCACCTTTATGCTCATAAATGCATCGTTCATGGTAAAGTTACATGATAAATGGTTGTCTCAGAAAGACTTGCAATCTCTGTTGTTGCACTGAGTAATGAGGTTTTAATGGTTTTGATAGCCAAAACACATGTCCCAGCTAGCCTACTGCATGTAGGTTCAGGATGGGTCATTGTGTGACCAATGCACATATGGCACTCTTCTTCCACATTGTCTGAATCTTGCTCTTCGGAGTTGGGCTGGAGTTTTGTTTGTTAGTTTTTTTAAATGCTGAACTCCAATCTTCAGAAAAACTTTTTTTGTTGTTTTTAAATTATTAAGTTTCTTAGTCTCTGCTTTGGAATGGGTGCACAGAAGTAGACTGATATACTGCGCTTTCTACCAAGCTCTTATGAGTGGTGGTGAAAAGACCAGAGACGTCTCTAAGCCTTCTGGGATCCCACGGCTGCAAGTGTCTGCAGGGCTGTCTGCATGTTGGAGTCTGTTTTGTTCAGGTCTGAGAAAGAGAAAGACCTCGTAGCTTTTTAAACCCTTTAAAGTGCTGGCTTTGTGATCGATTCGCAGACCAATTCACTAAACCCAGAGGAGTAACCTCCTGCTTATATGCTCCAGGGAAGACTGTTATCTTTGAAGCTGATGGTATTTGTGTTTTATGCAGGCAAACTGTGAGATGTGTTGATTTGTCCTGGGCATCCATTGCTCCACTGGTTTTGAGATGATGATGCTGGCTTGCTCTGAACTCCTTGCCAATTTGTCTCACTGAGCGAAAGGCAGTCTAACTGTTTTCTCTCTTGTCCTTCTCAGCTATCCTCACTAGCTCTCTACTCCTCTTATTTCCTCTCCTTTTCTTTTCCTTTTCATTTTATCCCACATCCTTTTATAAAGTTTGTCTTCACATTTGCTTTCCTTCTCTACCTCCCTTTTAAACCTTTATTTGCATACACTTTTGCCCTCCAAGGAAAGTGTCGCTTGCACAAATTTATCTGACCTGACACTGAGAAAAAACACAGACCTCCTTTGCTTTCAATGTTTAATTCTTATTCTTGTCTAACTAGTGCAGATGGCTGTCAGACGCTGCAATCTTAAACACTGTGTTCAGCTGGGGTATGTCTTTGATCTCTTCTGACTA
>NW_018127893.1:2741917-2780356 GCF_001952655.1 Monopterus albus | reverse complement strand
CTTTGCTAGCTATGTCAAACAGGGATTTCATCAGGGCAGACAATGAGTCTTTTTTGCATTGTTTTACATACAGAAACTAGACGAGAGAAAGAGCACTGCAGAGACAGTGACAAGACACATGACCACTTTTTGCAGCTTATCAGTGATCAGTGTTTGAGTTGCTAATCCCTCGTGCACTTACAACTCTCATATCTCAGTGACTGACTTGGTGTGTACACACAAGCCCGAGAACACTGCCACTTTATTGTAGTCAGAGGGAACATACGAGAGAGAGTGGGTAGATAGCGCGTTAACCCTATACACTCTACAGCAAAACTTTTGCAACAGTAAAAGTGTTCTGGGTATTATTGTACTTTTTTAAAGGTTGATCAGGCATTTTACTGTCATTACTATACTTAGAGTGCTCAGGCTGCACGGTACACCGACTTTGCCATTGGCTTTTCCAAGCTATGAAAGCGAATGCACCTGTGATAAATACTGCCTGCTATTATCACTCATTGAATCAATTAATTAAATCTTGCTAAAACATTTATGCCACTCGTTACCAGACTGATCCCAGAACAGGGAGATGGATTGCAGGTGCTTCCTGTAAGCAGAAGGAAAAAGAGTGATTAAAGAGGAGCATGAGGTGTTTTCTTCCAGTCCTCCACCCCTCATCTATCTGTTCTTATCCTCCTCCTGGAGGCTCCCACACCAGTTTGTTCATGCACTTGCCAGACACTATTCCAGTCTAAAAGAGGTCACCGTGGGACATTCCCATGTTCAGCCTTTCAGCAGCCAGTGTGAGATGACAGTGTGGGGAGCAGTGAAAAACAAAATTACTCATGCTAAGTTATTTCCCTATGAAGGGAGCGGGGAGACAGCTGACGGGGACATGTTTAGACAGTTGCACTTGGGCAGGGCATGCCTCACACTCCACCAGCACACACTTGCATATGCACATTGTACATGGTCTATTTGGATACCACCACACCTTTAAACAAATATACAGACACAAAATATTGGGCAGGGTTCCTGACTCATCCGTTACCCCCTGCAAACATGTGCACTCACATGCCAAGGTTTTGCACACACATATATCCATATGTGCACGAGCCCACGCACACACATACACACTGACATACAAACACATGCGAGCTTGATTAGAAAGCTGTGGCTGGTTGACAAATGGCACAATGTTCATATTTTGCCTCCGGCATGGTGGCGGTAATGATTCCATAATTGTCCTGAGCGCTCAACACTCACTTCCAATCAGCATCCAGAACAACGCCGCAGCTGGCTACCCACGCCTCTGGAACCTGCAAAGACTCACTTCAAATAAAAAAATAAAAAAGAAAAGAAAAGAAAGAATGATTCAGTTGCATCT
This sequence comes from Monopterus albus, assembly GCF_001952655.1. Classification (NCBI taxonomy): domain Eukaryota; kingdom Metazoa; phylum Chordata; class Actinopteri; order Synbranchiformes; family Synbranchidae; genus Monopterus; species Monopterus albus. Next base: position 2,778,990 of record NW_018127893.1, on the reverse strand, counting down.
GTGGTTAATAGGAGTCATGAGAATGCTGTTTACTTCAGTGTCTTCATAGCTTTCATCTTTTGCTCAGGCACTTGCTATGTCATACTATTTGTTACTGCACCTAGAAAATGCTGCTGAAGGTGATATGGGTCTGACACACTGAACAAGGCAGCTGTGTACCATCGCAGCCATGACTATAGACTGGGTTAGAATGGTGGAAGAGGGAAATCGATGATGTATGCTGCCTCTGTTTATGCTGGTCACTTGTTTTTCCCTTTTTAACACAAAAGTGTTAGCGACTATATTATTCTAAGAGCAGACTTAGACTTAGGGTGCCATGAGCCTGAATTTACTGTAGGTAATATGATGATTTATATCCCAGCTTTTGCTTTCTATCCATTCCACGTGCATGGCAATGACCTTATCTTGGTTATATGTGGAGCCTTCTCCCCCTGTTTCTGCCTTTGCACTGAGAGGGAAGAAAATATTCCAACAAACAACTTTTGCCATGATATCACTTAGCAGCTTCTAGGGCAAAACATCTTGTTCACATCATGGCTATTATTGTGTTTAGTAGGGTTAGAGATTCTCTGAGAAAGAGTCATCCTTATGCCCCATGCAGACTTTAATTAGTGATGAATTAAGCCTGGTCTCGGCCTACTGGTTCATGGTCTCTGTTGAAGGTTAGCTCTGCTTGAATACTTCAGGACTGACCTCTCTGAAAGGCTGCCAAGAATGTCAGAAATCCTAGTTGCGTGGGAGCGCCTTGCTGAGATCTTCCTGGGTTGGTTGGTCGCCCCCTCTGCTCTGTGTTTCTGCTATTAGCAGTGCCCTCTGCAGGATGCCTGGACCGCATGTGATGATGTAAGCACATTTCTTCTGTGCTGTGCAACTGCCTGTGGCTATGAAGCCATGCAGGGCAGACGGTCTTTTAACTCCCTCTCTCATCGCCTTTTTTCCTCTTGCTGCAAATACAGAACTGCCGATTGCTTCGATCCTTATAAGGTTAAGAGGTATAAAGCTACATCAGGTGTTGTTACTGTAAAAGCTGATATGTCCACAAAACACTGCTCACTTACGGATGCATTTACAGTTGGCTGCATTACAATGTGCATAATCACCTCCTCTGAAGCTGGTGTGTCAGAGTCTATGAGTCTATATCAATGTGTTATTACAGCTTTAAGCAGTAAGACGGTGGCCTTCAGTGAGCCAAAAGAACTGACAGTGCACGTTACACTGATACTGAATCCACAGATTTTATCACTGTGTGATTTCAAAATACTGACACTGAATGCAAACTGATATGCTGAAGGTATTTCAGACCTGATTTTGCTTGTGTGTGTGTTAGATGATGGTGTGGGCTGCTTAACTGGTCTATCTAGAGTATATTGCACTGTTGATTGGGAGGAGGTCTATATTAGGGGAAGGCCTTCAGGGTCCTTTGTGTTAATTAACTAATTACTTTGCTAATTGGATACATTTGATGTTACCCCATCCCCCACAGCCAACCTCTTCTCCGCTATCTGTTCTGAAGCCCCCGGACACATCAGCACATAGAGCTTCCCAGCAAGCCAGCCTGTTCTGGAGGAAGTGGAGTGAGGAGTATAATTATTTTAAAATTCACAACATTTCTGGCAGCAACAAACTCTTCACCCATTCCACTGTGGCTGTGGCTCAGGAGGTAGAGTGGGGCCTCTCCTAACTGGAAGGTTGGCGATTCGATTCCCAGCTTCTCCAGTCCACATGTCTAAGTGTCTTTGAGCAAGGCGCTGAACCCCCAGTCACCCCCGGTGATGTCATTGGTGCGTAAATTTGGGAGTGTGAATGGCCAAATAGTGTGAAAGCGCTTTGCATAGAAAAGCATTATACAAGGATAAGACCATTTATCACTTATTGATAAGCAGTCAAAGGTTGCTATCCAAAATTCATTTATAAATTAGTTTGTGTCTTAAACTGAAAGTTGAGTAACGCAAACACTGTCACATCCTCAAATGAAAGAATCAGTAGTTCTCATGCAGAGGGTGCGTTTGCTTTTCCAACACCGATTAAGCTTAGATGAAGAGTAACATGCTGCTGTATCTTCAATGGAGGATCTCATCACATGAAATATAGGCCAGGATTTAGTTTAATCTGTGCTTAATCTGGAAATGTTATGATCAGCAGGCTTTGCAGTTGTTCACACTGTATTGTTGTATAACTAAAATAAAGCAGCGGTTTAGTGATAGTGTTGGATACATACGGATGGGTGAGAAATTAAAAAAATTGTTTTGATTGTTAAATAAATGGCTTCTAATGGCAGATATGTAGTTTATACGTACTGTGGGTTTGCAGTGGAGGTGATAGTGGATGTTTGTTCACCTTTTAATAGATGCGAGGATCTTGGTGTGTATCTAAGCATGAGTGTGCGTGTGACCACATTGAGTGTGAGTGCATTTCCCAGAAATCCTCTTTCCATTTAGCTTGCTCTTTTCTCCTGTTTTTTCTCTTTTCTTCCTTTCTCACTTCCATTACCTTGCTCCTTCCTATTTCTCACCTCTTCCTCATATCTTTCCAATTTATTTTGTCAGCTCTCTCTCCTTTTCCATTTATACCACTCTTCCCATTTTTCCTTCACTACTGCTTCTCCGTCCCTCTCCCTTTATTTACTTCCTCCACCCCCTACCCTTTCACCATCCCTTGGAGCAAGGAGTCCTGGATTGGGTGACAACAGCAGCTGCAGAAGGAGTGTGTGTGTGTGTGTGTGTGTGTGTGTGTGTGTGTGTGTGTGTGTGTGTGTGTGTGTGTGTGTGTGTACATGCTGCAGCTTGTCCCCTCCACCAGGCTGCTTGGGCAGGGTTGGTCCCAGCAGGGTACCACAACCCTGCCAACATCCTACCAAACAACCAGGCGCATGTGTGCTGATACACACAAATCCCACATACACATGCACAATCACCACTTAGACACATAAGAACCATATGCGCACCCATGCATAACACAATTTCACACACACACATTCATATTCAAATACACTCCTATTCAATAAGGAAACCATTGAATTATTATGTTGTGTGCAAAATGTATGGAAATATACAATCACAACAATTTCTGTGAGTCATCCATCTCCTAGAATGCAATTTAGAAATATTCTTTGTACAATGTAAAGGGATAAAAAATGAGGCAGGTGTTTTATGAAGAAAAAACAAGAAAGGAGAAGTAGAACATGGTGGTTCATAACTGCACACTCTGGAGTCCTTTCATACTGTAGGCTCCAAGGTTTAGTGCCCAAGGCAATGTTAAGTTGAACTCTGTGTGTCTGAAGGTGAAGGGGGATCATCACATTTCATTGTCAGTGGATAGTCCTCAGAGGCTTTCATCCTGTACAGAGGCGATTTCCATTCGCCCTCCCTGCATGAGTGCACGAAGGCTTCCTGCCATCCTACATACACACACACCCTATCATCAAATTATAGATATTTTTAAAGCGGTCTCAAGTTGCTGTTGTCTTTCTTTGTCTGCTGCAACAAGAGACAGGCCTGAGGCGATGATTTTTCACAAGTAAACAATCAAAGCTATAATCAAATGTTTGCTTTTGATGGCCGCTGTGCTCTCTGTATAAGAGACCTCCTTGGATATGACTTAATGGAGGAGAAAGAAGTCTAGAGGAAACTAAAAAAGGGAGAAAGGAAGAAATTAAGGACAGTGAGTCAGACAGTAAGCAAGGCAGTGAGAAGACAGAGATTGGTGCTATCGTTCAGTTAGCATGTGGTGCTGAGGGAATACTGTCCTGTCATCGGAACCAGCCGTGCGGAAGGGGAAGCTGGTTCTTCTATTGCACCTTGGCGTCAGTCTGTGTCTGTGCAGCACCGTCTTATTGCCTTGTCACTGCTTACTTCATCTGACCACACTTCCCAACACTCCCAACCATTTATTTGTTTAATTATTTATGTACCTTTAACTCTACCCTCTCTCTTTTCATTTATTCCTCTTCTGTTGTCTTTTTTTGTGAAGAGCATACCACTCCTCATTTTCTCCTTCCTCTCTTTGCAGCCTCACATACCACAGTTAATTTTCCAGACTTTCAGTTTTTCTCTGTCCTTCTCATCATGCTCTAATGCTCATGTGGGAACTCTGGTATTATGCTTGTGGTGTTGTGGCATTGGCCTGGGGGTCATTTCTTTGGCCCAGAGGGGGGTGCTGCTTCTCTTGCCTCGGCAAACTGGGGGTTTTGGGTAGTCTGCTGGATTGGAAGGATGAACAGCTGGAAGGTTGGAGGCCAGTGTGGGCCAGCAGAGGCCACAGAGGTCACAACCATTCAAAACCTTGGCACCCAGCTCAAAGGTACGGGGGTGAAAGAGGATCATGCTTTTGGAGGAGAAAAAGAGCTCTTGTTTCCCTGTGACTCACAAAGGACACAGCCAAGCAATCAGCCAGGCAGACTTTCCCAAACAACAACCCCATCGTTCTCTTGTCATGTGATTACAATTTCTGTGTTTCTATGCATGGTAACACGAATTATTACATTTGTGCTGCAGCATAGCAATAATATACTGTGTTTATTTTTAATAAACCAAGCTATGTCTGTACATATCTCTGGAGCTGGTGAAATATAATATTTTGCTATGGAGTGTTCATCTTTCACATTTATGATGCTCATATAGGGGAAGTCAATAACTTTCAGGGTCTAGTGCAGAGCCACTAAACCATTTCCTGGTCTAGCAGTATCGAAAAAGCAACTTTTTTTGATTAGTAAACAGTGGAGCATGCCCTTCAGGGTACTTCCCAGGACTTGAAGGGATGTAAAGGTTAATCTTCAGTTTATTGCCACCAGCAGTTAGACAGATAGGATCTTTTAAAATTCCTCTTCAGTCGCTATTGATCCATTGGCATCAGAAAACTGGCAGACATGACATTTCTTGTTTCCCATGTTGTCTGGACCTTTACATGAGTGTGCTGTAAAGCATAGAAAAGCGCTATACAAGTATAAGACCGTTTACCATTTACCATTCAAGAAGACCTTCAGCCTCTTTCTATGGTACCAAAAACGCCACACCATGGCTAATAAACTAGCCTCTTCTGGTTTTGAATAGAGGTGATGGTTGTACCAGCTTTAATCCTTTATTTGCATTTCATTTTATTCTACATTACATCTTCCAAAAACAAAAGCAGCTAAGTCAGTCATAGTAGTGATTGGAGGCATCATTTCACCATTACAATGAGCTGTCACTCTGCGTTTTCAGGCCTATTAATCCGAGTATGTATTTTATTTGAGGAAGACAATAGGGTCAGTGATCAGACTCTCTTCTCCTCTCATCTCACTCTCTACTCTGTGTCTTCTTTAGATGCTGGCCCTTGATGGGAAATCTATATGGTGCGAGAAGCCAATTTAGGTGGCTCCAACAGTGTGGGTTTGAAGGGTGAGCAACCAGGGTAAGCATAGAGAATAACGCCTCCACTGTAAATGATTTCAGCATGAGGTGATGTGAGAGGATAATATTTTTCATCAGCTGTTTACCAAGATGAGGGTGATGTAGGGGTGAGAGGAGCTTGAGGTGGTTTTCCTTTGCTTCAGGTTTGTATTGTCTACTGGTCATTCAGCTGTCTGTGTACTTGCACCTGTGTGTCAGTTAGCGTCAAAGCCTGCATGAACAACCTTTTGAACTGCTTAATTGCTGCATTTTTAGGGTCTGTCCGATGAGCAAAAAAAAAAAGTTGTTTTTTTTTACTGTGCACAATTTAAACAAAATTCCCCATTTAGGTCTTTTCTAGTCAAGGCTTCAGCACGTCTGTACGTCTGAGCCTCAAACTCATTCCTATTTAAGATATAGTATATCAGGCTTAGTGGGCTGCAATTAATTCACTGCCTCCAGGGCCTCTCTGGCTTTGTATGAGGGGTCAGACTGGGTCAGGCCAGATTTTTTTCTGAGTAAGCAGCACTAGGTTTGTGTTGGATCACATGAGACTGGACTAATTCTCTCCAGCAGCTGGTCCTTTTCACTCGCTGTTTACCCTCCAATGCAAAATCTGCTGCTTTGCTCTGCCTGCCTATAAAGAAATCTCTTTACACTTCAACAGACCAAAATTTAACAATCCTCTTAATTAAAAGCAGAACTGATGGCTTCTTTCTTCCAGAGTGTATTGATTCAGTCGGGGGTATTTGCTCTGAAGTAAGCAAAAGCTCTAGATTGGACTAAGTTGAATCTAAATTGAGCTGTGTCATCTATCTTTAAGTCGCACCACCTCTTTGGTTTCTAACCCCCATCATTATCTCTGGTGTCCCTTGTTTCTCCTCCCCCATCACTGGCAGATTTAGCTGAAGCTGAGCAGCTTCTCTGGTCATTTGGTAACTTGCTTGGCGGGTCAGCCAGTTCTCTGTGCTTTCTGTGGCCACCACCTCTGCATCTGGGAGTTGTTTGCTGAATGCTGTGTCATCAGAGCTTTGCTGTCTTGCCCCAGAGCAAGCTAAGTCTAAACACTGCACTTTGCGGCTGAAAGGCCATCTGTCACAGGGAGGGATTCCTACTTCTCCTCCAAAAAGCATAAACAGGGGCGGGCTATTAAGCTGTGGCACAGCTCTCTGTCATGGAAATGCCCCATCTGAGTAAGGCTCAGGCCCTAATCCTATACCCTCCCATCTTCCCAGCTGCTTTTTAGGGCTCCATGGCTGCCTCTCACTGCCTGTTTAGCCAAGAGAGAGGCCCTATGAGTAACATTCAATCAGAGATGGCTGGTCGGCTTGTTAATTGGTGGTTTACTGCATGTGTATCTATGCTAAACACCTGCCCAACCCTGACTTAATGGCTTTACCCACACATAGATATGTGATGTATATAAATGTACTGTATATACAGAGGTTTAGCTAATGGTATTCCAAGACGTCCTCCAGTCTAAAGAAGAATTTATTTAGATTGTCCTTACATCAGAACAACCCATAGGACCCTTGTCAACATGGTAGCAGCCATACACTTCATGTGACTGTTCCATTGACAGGATCACTAGACCTTCATTATCATTAAAACAATTACAAACACATATGTAGGATTATGGAACCCTTCTGGTTTTATTAGGTTCCTGTGCAAAAACAACTTGGTTAGGTTGAGAGAGGAGTTGTTGTTTGAAATAACAGTAGTCATCACTTACAATAATAAACGTGGTTAAAGTTGTTGAACACTCTGGGAATGTTTTATTGAACTTAATCAGTTCAGTTAAATGCATTTTATTCTTTGTGCAATGTAGGTGTAGTGTATCATTGCTTTAACTGAAGTTTTCTGTCCTAACAAAAAAGGCAGTTTGTGGCAGTCTTTTTCAGATCTAGACAATCTGCAGCCCTAAGCCTTATAGCTGTAAGTCTGGACTGTTTATGATAAGTCGCCTTCTTTTCTCTCAAATCAATCCTCCCTTGATCAAGCGTAGGACAAGTGTCGACTTAGCCCCAAAACAGCTACTGAAGAGGAGCAGCTGAGAGAGGAACTGGGAGCAGAGGATTCTGACATTTCATATGTGATTGGAGGGATTTACGTGAGGTAATTATTGGGGCTGTGTCTGCCAACCCAGAGAAGATCAATTCTTTCAATCAATTCCACTTTTAAGAGGATAGGCCAGATTACCAGGGCAGAGTGCCGATGTGGACGAGGGGCCCATAAGGCTCTTAATAGGTCACTAAAATGTGCGTTAGGACCTCTGGTTGTAGCCCATGGAGAATTTCTATGAGATCAACCATTTTGCCCTCCCTTCCTTTCCTTTATGTCTCTTGCTTCTTCTCGTTACCCCTCAGTTTCAAAGTTAATTATTTGCAAATGCAGACTTCCCATTATTGAAATAATTAGAAGTTAATATGTCTTTAATAAATTTATTGGCATGTTTGCAAACAATCAATAATTCCTCTTACAATTCCTACAATAGTTGCACCAATCCACATTTCTTTTGGGGGTGGGGGTGCTGTGTTTGTTGAACCATTTTTTATTGAATAATAGAATTTCCCTGAATAGTTCTCTGAGGAGGATATGTTTCTCTTTAGTCCTGACTGGAGGATTGAACGTCAAAGTGCAGGAGTTTGTCAGAAACACTCATTTTATTTTATTTTTTCAAACTGTCCCCTGAACATCCATCTCAGAACGGCATGAAAACATTTTTACAAATTACCTTAATTGTTGAAAGCTTCATGCAGTCACATGAAGGGGGAGGAGTGTGTGATGAATGGGTTGGGGATTGTGCCACATAACCCAGCCTCTGTGGTTTGCATCAGATAAAGGTGTCAAGTAGTGACAGGATAGATGGGTGAGCTAGCCTAAACCCAGCCAGTGTTTATTTAGACATAGCAGCAGGCAGGAAAGTCAACAGTGGGAAGGACAGCAAATGCACACTAGAGAAACCTGAGACCAGATTTTGTATCTAAGCTGGTGTCAAGCATTGCAGGATCGGATTTCTGGCCTGAAATCAGATTTGTGTGTCATGTCAGTGGCAGTAAAACTGCAAAGAATTGGAACTGATTACTGATCTAAGTTCAGCGAGCCCACTCTGAAAAGACTTGGTAAACACAAACCCTAATCATGGTAGCCTATGCGGTGTTTCTAGCACTCAATGGGGAGGAAGTTCACCTGGGCCCTGTCAACAGTGGAAGCTACAATTCACCTCAAGCCATGTGTGAGTAACAAAAGTAGGAAAGAAAACACAACTGAAAGGGTGAACACATAAGGCATCCCCCTCATCAAATAGTCCATCACAGTTCTACACCCATGAACATGACCCTGCTCAGTACTATTGTATTTTAACTAACATACATATTAACATCCAGGAGTGCTCTGGCATTTCACTTCAACTACACTAATTGAGGCCATGATTGTTATACTGTACTGATTATCTGTGCAGGGTGTATCTGTGCCTTTAATACTCATTTAGCCATTTACTCTTAAATCCAGTATTAGTGTACAAACTCATTAACCAACTCTGCTTTGGGTGCAGAAAGCAGTGAAACATAATTTTGTGTGGGAACTTTCTTACCACCATACAATTAACAGTGACCAGAATTTAGTGCCTGGCCCAGATGCTGCCAAAAGCACTTTATTTAGCAGTGGTTATACTTTCAGACAGATCCTGATGACTCTGCCATACAGTTGGTATAGGACTTCTGTCCCAGTACTGCTCTTCATGGCTATAAATAACTGCTGAGGCTTTCTGGTGATTTTCTGGAAAGTTCCAGAAGGCCCATCTCTGCTTTTTCCTCACCACATAAAGGTGAATTATTTTTTTATGTTTTTTTTTTCTTTCTGATGGTAATGGTAATTATATATGAGTGAAGGCAGCCTTGGATATTAATGATCTTTTGGTGTTTTTGATTTCTGTTTTATTCTCTTTTATTTTTACCACCTTTTTGCCACTCTACAGTTACCAGCACATATCTCTGAGATGTCTGTTGAAAGGTTGACATTAGCATGTGAAAGGGTTCGTGCAGACAATGCTATGCATTATGTATTCACAGCATTTGTATGAAATGCAGCCACTGTCATTCTTGCTAGCCTGTAATCTACTGGCAATATTTCAGGCAGAGCAGGGAGAGAAATCTGAAGAAGATACGTAGGCTACCACTATACCTGCTATACCATACGCCACTTACATGAAAAATTCACCACGTCCTCTCTCCCAGGAAACACTGAATGCAAGGAAGTGTCAGATCTGTCAGAATTGGCTGAGCTTACTGTCTGGTAGCAAGACACACTATCAAGTGGCCTGTCTTAATGAGGAGGAGGTTGTTTTTCTTACCCCGAGGCAGCACAGGCAGGCAGTAAACAGAGCATTTGATCCCTGGGACTTGTTGTGTAGTTGTCACTTTACAAAATCAGCCCCACTTTTTCAGCACCATCCCCTAAATGAATGCTCATAATGCCAGATTGTTATGAGGTCTGTGGTGAATGTGAAAAACAAAAACACAAAAAGGTACCTTTGTGAGACAACCACTGGATATTCTTGGACACGTTCCAGTCCAAACACTTAAAACTTATTTCATCTCCTCATTAGGTTGCTGAATCGAGATCTTATACAGCTTTTCCATTTAGCAAGTAGCTGACATATCTCCAGACACAAACTTGGACAGCACCATTTTTGTAAGGTTATGCTGCATAAAACTATCATTCTATTAGTATATTTATAGCTTTTGGATAGTCTAAACATTGGCACCAGCTTCTTATCTGAAATAACTGTAAAGCATATGATTAATGGGCTGTTTATGTACTCTCACTGGATTCTCTTGTACAGTTTCCACTTACCACTTGTTATGGTATATCATATAAACTGCTTGGCAGTAATAAATGAAATACTCTTTGTAGGTCACAGCTAAACATTTTGTCTGAATTATCCAGAGAATCACATGGTTGACTCTGTACAGTTTTGCAAATGGTTACAGTCTTAAGGTCCATGAGCTTGTTTGTGTGCGCTGGCTGCCTATCATCAACTCATGACGTGACACAGTAAACTTAGCTTCCAGCAGCAGCAGTGGCCATGGGCCGCCACAGCTGCTGCTGCTGCTGCTGCTGCTCAGGCCGAGAAACAGCAATGTTTACTCAGACACAGACAGACACAGGGTGGGCCGCAGTGAAACACACAACCCCAAATTGCCATCTCGTTTTGTGCCTTATACCACCGTGTGACGCACACGCAGTTTATCTGTTACACCAGCTATTGACTGCGAATAGATCTGTCAGCCCTTGTTCTACTTCTTTCATTGTATCTCTCTTTCTGTCCCTTTTCAGTTTGAGGCTTTTTCTTCTTAGAAGCAATGATGGACGGTTTTGCGCCGTTGGATTTTAGTGTCACAGCTAGATGTGTGTTTGCATGGCTATTAGTGAGGCCCACTGAGTGATGAGTTGCACACTCTCCTGACCCCTACACAGCCAGTGACAGAGTATTCTCTCTCTCTCCCTCTTTCTTTCTCTTTCCTCCTGTGTTATGTGGTTTAAACGGTTTCAAACTAACCATACAGTTATTGACAACTTTTCATTTTTGCATGTGATTTGTGTTTACACAATACTTAAAATACAGCGGAATGCATCATCAAGTCAAAACTATAATTATGATCTGAGTGATGATTGTAATTTAAAAAGTGAGAAACTTTCTGAAGTGCCAGCTCGGAAGAGTGTTAGTTTTATCGTGAATGTTTAGTGGGCTGAAAATGCATGTGAGACACATGGCATGCAGGTCTAATGTTTCTCAGAGGACCCCCCCACACACACATTACCAGAGAGCTGCTTAATGACAACGTCAGTATTGATCACAATTCCAAGAAGCACTGTTGTCTGTGTGGTTAGTGGGCCAAGCACAAGGAGGACATTCAATGATTTAGTCTTTTTTGAAAATCAGCAGTATTGCTCTAGTTTTGGGCTCTTTACTGACTGAGATGATTCAGCATGGGTGTGAACGTGCCCTATGTTGTCAGCCTGGTGTCTATATGCAATCTTTAGTCAGCAGATAATTGCACAGTAGCATGGAGTAAACACAGGTTAGAGAAGTAAAGAGAGAGTAGTTCAATATATAATCTGTTAGAGGGAAACATTCCATATAGAAGGAAGCTGAAGCAATTAAATTACCTTGCATGTACTGCAGCTCTGCAATACACAGGGTTTTCTCTTCAAATATGTCCACCAATGCACTACCCCTCACGCCAAAGATAATGTACGTGTGTGTTGATCAACAAGCATTGATTATCTATCTTGCTAATTGGGCCCAAGTTAATTACTAACCATTAAAATCATGAATGATAAATTAGCACAGATGCAGTAGACATTGCAGTGGGACTTGTACAGATTCACATAATTAAACATGCATGCATTCCAATAACACCTACACTACTACACTACTCAGCCCAATAAAATCACACTCACACAAACAGAAATAATTCAGTGTAAGGCCCCAACATTGTAACAGCAAGTAAACTTGCAGTGCCAGTCAAATAATTTGATTTCACTTTCAGCATGAGCTGCTTCAGCTGGGGTTAAGAGACAACGGCAAAGAGGGAATAGATGGGGTGACACTACTTTATTCCTAGGAAACCCTAGTTTTACCTGAAGCTATCTGGTGCCTGGGATCTTCTTCTCCAAAGCTTTGCTGCTGGGCCGATAAGCTCCGCTGCCTCCCCAAGCCCAGGTCACATTCCTCTTGATCAGGCCTGAAGTTCAGTCGAGCATGGCTTTCACCTTTTAGCCCCACTATCCTTAAGCCGGTTGCTCCCATACAGCAACAATAAGACAAAATGAGGGAAGTTTCGTTCACTGGCACCTTATCTGGTCTGGGTCATTACAGTGATCCCTGCAAATTAGCCCCGGACCTGACTTAGTGTGTGTGTCTGCTTCCCTGCTGCTCCACAGCCTCTGAAAAAGTGGTCAGGATTTTGTGGTCAAACATCAAAGTCATCAGATGGAGAATGAAGATGTTTCTCTTTCTCTCACTATCATTATCAACCATAGATATACAGTATACACTACACAGATCTATAAGTTAATAAAAAATAAATAAATACTATCCCATACAGCTACATGCAGCAGCGTATACTTTAGTGTTCAGTTTGAGAACAGACAGGACAGAAATTGATTCATCTGCAGTGTTTGTGTTATCTGCTGACAACTGCAACTAGCATTAGCTCCCGAACACAGAGCTGAGATCAGGGTGCAGAGTCATTTTTCAGTCTGTCGCTCTCGTCAACAGAATCTCGAGGTCTGCTATGGGTTAGCTCACTAAGGTTATGCATTTTGAATTACCACAGTCAGTAATGTGAGATCTAAATGATTTAAGCAACTTTTTATTCAAACAAGACAAGAATGTATAAAGGTAAATGCAGCGTATAACTCCAAAAATGGTGCCCCTGTCCCAACATTCAACATGGCCTGATGTGTATTCTCTATAAGCAATGTTAATATCTGAGGTTTCCAGGATTGCATCATGTTCCACTTTGCCCTTGCACTTAACAAAAAAGTAGAAACCGGCTTAGAATCAGTTCATTTATTGCACAGCATTAGACCAATATAATTCAGTACAGGCTGTGACAATATGAATGTCTGTCCCAGAATGCCTTTTAATGTTTCTATAGGTTTGAAATGCTTGTACATGCAGAGACAGTAAATCCACTTTCCACAGCTTCTAAATGATAGTGACACTGCCTGGGAAATTGGATTCATTACTCCAGCCAATGATAGAACGATTACCCCATGACTGATACTCATCCCTACTGTGCTGTTCCTTTTCTCTTTAATGCCCAGAACTTTTCTTTGTTCTCTCTGTTTATTTCTATTACTCCTCTTTCTTAATGTGATTTCGTCCCAAAGCACAAGTACAAGTATAGATTTTACAGAAAGTGGTGTCTGCTTTTACAGATTTCCTCTCTCGCTGCCTTTTTCTGTTTTCCTTTTTCACATTTTTTTCCTCTTTCCGCAGAGTCAATGAGTTGGAGAAAACCGTTGACCACTGTTGATCGGTGACTGATGGCATGGAAGATGAAGTGCTATGAAAATAAATGTTCTGCTACTCTCTTCAAAGGGCTTTTTTTGGCTAATTAAAGATTCAAGCAAATCAAAGTGTCATCTCTGACAGATCAGTTACAGGCAGTTTGAGTAAAACTGTAAGGCCTTTCAAACCTCCTCTTGCCTGTGGATTTCCCCCTGCAAGGCCTTAAAAGAAGGGCAGCTCTAACCTCAGCAAATATAAGCGAGTTAAAGATGATTGATGTGCCTCGGAAAAATCCATCCCATGATGTCACTTTTTCACCTTTGAAATGCTTCCTCCTAAGACCCATATTAAAGCTTAATTCTGCCAAAGAGAAACAGGCAGTGTTTTAAAGAGAAGAACACATGTCTGTGAAACCTGTTCCACCTTATCTAGCAGTTTTAGCCTCAGCCAAAGATAGATGTCTGCTACAGCAGCATGTTTATTTTTCTTGCCGATTAGCTTTGATTAAAAGCAGACCTTGTTGTCTCTCTCCTCCTATTTGTGCATTTGTGAGAGGGTGTGTGTGTGTGTGTATGTGTATAAGGAGTCCTCCAATCCTCCCTGTGTGCATGTGTGGGTGTTCGTGTGTAATTCAGCTCCACCAGACTGCACATGATAATTAAGCCATGGGGGGGCTGGGAGAAGGGAGGAAGGTTACAGCTTATAGGTTTGAGTAATTCTGTGGCCCCTCAGCTGCCCACCACCCCCTCTGTCTCCTTACACCCTACCTTATCCCTCCCCTCCTGCCCCACATCCCTCTCCACCTCACTCCAATCCCACCTCAGTCTGTGGGAATTTTCTTTAGTCACACTCGGCTTGCCAGAAAAACAAGCCTGAGTGGGGCAATGCAAGCGGAGTCCATGGGAGCAAATAAAACAGGCGAGGATGTAAATGGATTTATCACTGAGCCCACTCACCTGCCTGCAAGACCCCACCCCCCACCCCACACACACAGCCACCATCCGCCCTCTCACTAGTGAGGTGGCACTCTGCTAACTTGGCAGTCTCTTTAATGAGTCAATTGCAGACCTCTGAAACTCTGCTGCTCAGAGAGCTCCAAATCAGCGAAGTGGGAAGTTTTTCTTTAAATATATTTTCCATTCACTCTTGTCTGCAAAGGATTTTTCACTCTCTCTCTCTCTCTCGTTGCATCTTTCTGTCCCTCTGCATCACTCCCAGTCTCTTTGCCACAGAAACAGCAGTGCTAATTCTCAGGGGCAGCTGTGTCAACTCGGTCTTCAATTCAACTGTGAATGATAACTGTGCACTACCTGTAAGCCCTTCAGCTCAAGCAGAAACATACTCTCTGCTACTCTCCTCCCTAAATTATCTGCTACTAATCCAGATCAGAAAGCTAAAAAGCAGGTCAAGCGTGAAAGCCTTGTGCTGAGTAATGACAGAGAGACCCATGTCTGTGCATCTGAATGTGTACATACGTGTATGTGTGTGGGTGCACACAGAGTGCTTGAAGGACAGAATCCTACCAAAGCGATCCAGGCCTCATTTTCAAAGGAGTCTTTCAATCTGAGGGCAGGAAGAGCAGATTTAAACCAAGACCACCACAAACAGACTCCTCTGTTCTATAACGAGTCAGCCTGCCAAAAACAGCTCTGAAGGTTTCCATGTGCTGTGAAGGGGAAATATGGATTCAATAGGAATACAGTATAAGGGGCGGTAAGGAGGAGAAAAAGGGAAGAGACAGAGAACCAAATTTACATGCTCCTGTTGACAGTGTTCAGGTGTGTGCAACAGCAGAAAATCTATTCCATTCGATCCAGAAGAGCTTGACTGAGGCAGAGAGATTGGGTTGTTCATTGCTACTGCTCCTCAAGGGAGCCTTGATCACGGTTACAACCCCATGTGTTAATTGAGGTGCTTTGACATTTCAGCATTAGCCGGGTTTCTCATCTTGGCGCTGTGGCAAATCTTTTCCAGGCTCCTGAGAGCTTCTGTTGGGAGGGATGAAGGAGTGTTATGGTTCAGTTGTTAGGGAGGGGATAGGGTGGATCTGCAGGCCTTGATGGTGCACTACCCATTGGGAGTGTTCCATCCACCTGCCTCTGGCTGATCCTGTGTATATGTGCGCTGTGTGTTGCAACGCAGACTGCTGCTAATCGATTGATCTTCCAAGGCAGCATTATCCGTTCTAATCCCCTATTGTCATTAACACCCGCAGTGTCATTTGTTATGTATTGATCTATTGATCCATTGACCAGATGGTATACAAATGATAACAAACACACTAAAAAGTAGAGAATGAAAGTCAAGTAGAGCGACAGGAATTAATAAGGTTTGACTTTTCTTTTCTTAAGTAGTTTCTTCTGTTAGGTGCAAAGGGAGATACACTTCACTGGACTGCATCCTATGTGGAACTAGAAAACCTTCTGTTAGGTCTGGAAAATATCCACTGCACATGATTTGTAAGGACCAGAAATGTACTGTCACACATTCATCTTCATCACTTGCACAATTATAGAGGTGGGTATTAAAGTGTCTGCCAATAGTTTGAGTGATAGTACTGGTCTCGCTCTCTAGGCCCGGCTTTGTGTGTATCTCTCCGGTCCTTTGTGGAAAATCAGCATGCAGCTTTAGCATGCTGCTATGCTAAAGCTGCAGCAGCATGCTAGATGCATTAACGCACAGTACAGAGAGAGTGGCAAAACAAACGCTTTCAGACATTTCTGAGAGCTTTAGATTTGCTAGCTATGCATGTTTCCTTTCTCTAGACACTGGCTGGCATGCAAGATGGAGGAAAGTACAATATGCTAAGTCCAATATGAACATTCTTGAGTATTGTGCATTATAAAACTGTCATTTTTAGGTTCATTTTAAGAAGATATATCATGTGGAAATGAATTCGACTTGACTCCAGAAAACGTTAAAGGTAGACTATCATTTCAGGAGTGGAACTCTAGCTGGCCCCTGAGGGATTTATCAAGAGCCATTACTGTAGTAATTGGTTCTATTCACAATGACAAGTTAGTATATGTGGAACTCAGTAAGAGGGGTTCAGCAAAAAGCTCTCATGTTTTTAATGGGCTCTTTTGGTCCATTATTACTCTCAAAGACCAAGGCATAAACCTATATGATTTATTCTGCACCAGTGTTGGAAAGTAATGCCCTACAGTACATGAATCTGATTACAATTTCAGTATAATGTAAAGGATTACAAGTTAAATTCCGTCATTACACTATGCTCCGTTACTCTTAAGCATTACATGCTTGGTATGTTTGCTGTCTTAACATGTTTTGAAGGAAAGGACTGGTGAAATTTTGCTTCTGCATTTGGTGGATAAACTGATCTAAGATACTACATAAGATGCTAACATACTGTATGTCCTTTTTTTCTGATTCGTCATCTGAAACATCCAATCACTAACTGATTTCCTGCAAAGGGTAATGTCATCCATTATAAACGTCTGTGAAGGATGGTCTCTTGTGTCTTTGCTCATGTCTCCTCCAGACAGTCTCCTCACTCCTTGATCCTCACTCCTCCAGACAGCAATAAGGGAACTGGAATGGCCTTCAAGATGGCTGACCAGAACGACTTATGAGTCGAGCGAGGAGTGAGGAATGATCAGTTATGGGAATTGGGATGTACTTCTGGCCCTCACCAAAAGAAGAGGCGAGTGCTTTCTGGTAACTCCAAAGTTGTCATATTTTTTATGGTGTATTAATCACTGGTAATCAGAAATGCTCATAGGAATCAGTGTGATCCTGCAGCTCTGTTTTTTTTTTTTTTATGATTGTAGGTATGTAGCTAGCTGTGTAGACAACATTTCAATTTGTACTCCCACCTGGAAAGCTCTTACTGGTCAACTGATTAACAACCTTCAAATTTCACAACCAAAACATTTTAATTGCTGAACAAATCAGATGCATGGGTGGTGATTCAGAAATCTGGAAGCTGACTGCATATATGTTTAAAATTAGATAATCACTGTGTTATGGAAGATTTCTGTATTCTCTCATTGAATTGCACAAAGTTTAATCCAAGCAGAGAGGTAAGTAGCAAATTGAAAGTAGCAAGCTGATGCTCAGCCAGTGAAGGTTTAAAAAGCTTAAAGTGGTGCTAAGATGTTAAAATTCTCATGTGTTTCCTTCCCTTCATGAGTGCATTTGCAGAATTTTGATTGTCTCACTTTGAAAGTACTTTAGCCTGATTGCTTCTTCTTGCTGAACGCGAGCAGTGCCTACACTAGATGGGAGGTCAGGGTGCTGTGATGGCGGTCTCCCTCTAACAGCCCTTCAGTGGGTTACTTGGTGCTCACATTCATCACTGATGAATTCTCAACATAAGGCCCTTTCACACTTCTGCACTGCACAGTACCATGTCGTGCCAGCATGGATTGACTAGCCTTTCCATCACACTACAAAATCCCTGAAAGCAAGCCAGGCTTGCTCCACATAATGTCTGAAGCTATGTGGCTTAATAGTGATCTTAGGAGTAAGCAAGATCACATAATTTACAGGGTAAGAAAACAGTCAGGGCTCTAATCAAGGTTCACACAGTAGGAGCCCTGATTTAGGATTGCCAACCACCCGCTCAGCACTCTTTTTCATGACTCTTACAATTCAAAGCTTGCAAAACGTACTGTATAGTCCAAGATATATAGTCTACAGATCTGCACAATATGGAGTCAAATTACATGTGAGTCTTCTAGTAGTAAATGTGTTTTGTTCTGCCCTGAGCTTGTGAACCTTACTGAGCACCTCGCTCTGGCTGTTCTCCTCTGGACACTGGTATTATATCTATCCTGTAATAAATGGCTTAAATTGATTCTTTTTTTAAATAAAAGAACATCAGAAGATTATTCACCCCAACAGACTGGCTACGGGATATCAGCTGTAGAAACAATTGGAAACACAAAGTATTTATTCCTGAGAACCAGTGGAGGCTGTGGAGAGGAGTATATGGAACATTAGGCAATGGACCACAGTGTTTTGTGGGCTCACTGAGAGTTGCTCTCACGTTCCTGTCCACCATTGCACCGCTCCCATTTCCCTTGAATCCTCAGCTGGACGTTTTTCATTCTGCTCAAATCAGTTGGCCTGAGGCAAACTTACCAATGGCATGATGGGCAAACACAGGCATTCTGTACATAGTAAATTTCACATCTGCTCTTGCCACAAGTGTAGAGGGGCTGGATGTCAGCCGATGTCCCCACATGGCCCTAGACTCTTTGATGACTTCCCACAACCAGGAAAGAGCAGAAACACCATTCCACAGCCCTGAGGTTTTAGCTCAAGCTTTATGAGTTTACACAGGTGGAGGTCTTGCACTCAAGCCCCGTTTGTGTGCACAGGGTATTAAATATTTACAGCAGTTTAGATGTTCTGCCTATAAAAAAATACAGTTCTGAAAGATATTTAGAGAAAGAAGACATATAGTGATAAATATCATTAGGTAGGTACTTATTATATGATCTGTTAAATTCTAACTAAAATGTTTACTGTCTGTTTGTACCATAATGTGGACTGAATACCCCAAGTACAGTACCTTCCATCTATAAATCCATTATCTATACTGCTTATCACTGAGGGTCACCGGGGGCTGCAGCCAGTTCTCACTAACACTGTGCAAGAGCTGTGGTACACCCTGGACCGGTATATCACAGAGCTGACACATAGAGACAAACGCTCACACACATTCACACATAAGGCCAGGTTAGTTGCTATTTAACCTAACTTGCATGTCTTTGGACTGTGAGGGGAAACCAGGGTGCCAGAAGAAAATTCATGCAGGCTTCACACAGAAAGGCCCCAGTCAGTTGCAAGGCTCAAACTCAGGACCTTCTTGCTGTGAGGTTGACAGTGCTATCCACTGATCCACCATGCTGCCTCCAAGTACCCTTACACATTGAAATTAAACTTTATCACAATCATTCTTATGGTAATGACAGTTTCCCCTCCTTCTTTTCATTTAGATTGCAGTCTTAGTGACTCTGCCCCATTAAGTGCAGCAGCAGCATCCACTGGGCTTCATTTAGAGCCCACCATCATTCAGTGTGAGTGAGGGAGAACAAGGGGCCCTATGAGGAGCGAAGCACTGCTCTGGTTCTTCATCAGCTGCGCGTGGCTGTTGGGCTGGTAATTACACACATTATCAGTCATTAACACAGCCTGCCATGGCACCTGAAACAGGCAGGGATGCCTTGGTGCATGGGGAGACGCCTGAAGGGGGTGTGTACATCGGAGTTAGAGATATCAAGATGTACAGACAGGCTACACTGAGGATTGTGCAAACACAGTGATGTTGTGGACAGCCAGACACTCAGACAGCTTGTAATAAGGCATACCACAGTTGTACAAAATCACTGGCTGCATTGTGTAGGAGGTCTGTTTTGTATCTATTGTGGTCTCTTTCTTTTTGCATTTCCCAGATTTTTAATCTATATTTTGCCCTCACATCTTTTGTTTTTCCTTCTCTATCTCTCACCTTTAACTCTGCTGAGCTCACTCTCTGTGACATATAGGTTCCCCAGTGTTCCCTCCCCTTCGGTGCCTCCCTTTCTTCCTGTCTCCCTCAGTCTTTTCTCTCTCTCTCTCTATACTGGACTTTGTAGTTGCCCCCCACCCCACCCCCCTCCCGCTGTCTCTCTCATTCCCTCGTTGGGTATTCGGCCGAGATGCAAATGACACAAGAAAGTGATAAAAGTTGCATGTTGGCATCACCATAATTAAATATTAAAGGCTCTCATTTCCCCTCTATTTTTCCAAGTGAAGTGATGCCTGTGGATATTGCTTTCACATTACACATTGCTGCTAGAGAGTGAGAAAAATTTACGAGGGAATAAATTTAGACTACAGGCTTCATAATGCTTTTTTACCCATAGATTATATCATAAAACTTGATGGGGGAAAAAAAGCTGTTTATAGGAAAGCCATGTGAATTGTAAAGAGTTGATCAAGTGTGTCGACAGGGTAAGCATATTTATCACTCTGTAGGAACTTTGTTGAGGAAAATCATTTACTCCAAAAACCACAGTAGGTGAACAAGGGAGTAGTGATACATACTATGTACAAGGAGTTCAGTTCTGTTTAAAAGTTTTGTAATTTGACTAATCAATTATATAAATCTTTTTTAGTTGTTATTGGGTTGTTACGTCATCATTACATATGTTATTGCAATGCAAAGTTTGACCTCCTTTCTTCAGTTGTATTGTTCATTGGTTCAGTCCTACCAATGCTGTTTCTTTTCTCTACATCAAGAAGAATTTTTTAAAAAGTCATTATTTGTGTAAGTGTGTTCACTCCCTGTATGCTTCTCTCTTGCTCCTTTGCAGTCACTGTGTATTTATGTGTCAGTGTGTGTTTGCATCATCTGTGGTATTGGTATTGCTTAGCAGTGCCCCAGTAGGTGTGTGTCATGACTGCTTCCTTACATGGGGTATAGGCCTTTCTGCTGTGCTCATCCAGGCTCAGCTAAACAGAGAGATGAGGAGGAGGAGGAGGAAGAAGAGGAGAGGGAGGAGGAAGAAGGCTTGTTGCTTTTAATTGAATTGTAAATGTGAGTGGAGGGGGAATGGGGCTACTCCTAGCTGGGACAGACAACAGATGGAAGGCAGGGCCTGCCCTGCAGGGCAAGAGGGGTGAGAGGGGAGTTGGGTGGGTGGGTGTAGGCTAGATAGATGGATAGATGGGGGAAGGGAGAGGCAAAAAGTGCCTTGTGCATGAAAATGACCAGGATCTGTGGCCTCTGTGGAGTCTGCATTTTCTCTCTCTGCATGTTTTTTCTTTCTTTGTTTCATAGTCTCTGCTGCTTCTCCTCCTTTCTCACTGCTCATTAGAAAACCAACTTGCAAAAAATAAGTCTGATATCTAGCTGGTAACTGATACCGGTAGAAACAGAAATCAGTTGAGTTAAATGAGCTCTCCCTGCTAACCTATTCTGTTTGACAAATACACTGATTTCTCAAATCAAATGTTGAAATGCATATAACATTTGTTACCTAAATAAGAAATCTTGCTAGTCACATGAAGAGAGATGAGCAATAGAAAGGCTTGCTGTGCTACGTAAATGAAGGTTTGCTCAGTGGGAAAAGAAATAGAGAGGAAATCCACCTCTCTCTCTCTCTCTCTCCCTCTTTGAAGAGACCAAAATTACCCCAGTCTGCCCTCCTCAGGTGAACAGGGCTTAGGGAATTTGTCCCTGCATCAAGCAGACTAAGTCAGAAACTGAGACACACACGTGCACGCACAGCACCACTAGGTCAATACAGGCTTTACCCCTTGACTAGATTAAGGGTATTTGGGTTGTTTGTGCATTTGTGATGATAATAACTCTGCATGGGGTTGCTTCTCATTTTATTGAACTGATCAACTCTCCTGGTGGATTTGTGGGATTTTGTGTCTGCACTGATTTACATTTTTTCAGTTTATGAGTTCCAAGAAACATTGAACACTGGAGTGTAATTTCTAGTGTAGAGACGTAACACTGGACCATTACACACTCAGCTGGAAATCAAGCATTTTGACTGACAAGAAGTATGATCCCATGGTTATAATATTGATGAGAACAAGTACCTTCCATTCTGACCCTGGTATTCCCTTGCATATTTTATTTTAATTTAATTTTCATTTTCTATTTTGTGCTTATTTCTCTCTCCCTTCTTCCATTTCTTGCAGGTGATGCCTGTGATGGATACTCCTCATAAATGTCTCTGCAGGCATGATGTCACCAAGCTGCTTTAGTTAATCTCTCTCCTACCAGACAGCATATTCACAGCCTTGGGGCTAGACCCCACTTCTGCATCTATTTGAAGCTAGCACATGCACTGTTGCTCTCCAATAACTCCACTGAAGTGCCCATCATTCCTCCTTCTCCTCCTGCACCAACCTCTCCCCCTACACCTTTCAGAGCATCTCCATCCACCGCTGCATTTTTATTTTGTTATTAATCTGTGGCCGCGCCTTCCAAATAATTAACCTGGCCGAGTTATTTATTCCCTGGGTGATATTTCCCTACCTGTGTTTGGGAGGCAGAGGGGAGTACAATGCCAGTGAAATGTCCTCATTCTGCTGAAGGAGACCAAGGAACGTGTATGTGTGTCTGAGGGGGGTTTAGTAGAAAAGGTTTGAGGTCTTGCTTCAACTATGGGCAGGCAGGGCACATACGATTCTTGTGAGGGTATTACAAATGCACCAGTAACCTTTTCAGTTAATGAAAAAGAGGAGGTGCTAATAAAAGAGAATAAGCTGAAGAGGGACTCTTATGAGGGGACACATGAGCCTGGATGTAATTTCCACTATATCTCCATTGGCAATCAAACACAACACACACATTCTCTTTGCACATGAAAAACACACCCACACAGACCAACTGCTTACATGCCCCCATACAGACACACATAAATAGAAACACACCCTCACTCACTCATCTACAGAACAGCAAAACCTCACTGCTCGGTGGGTGTGATTATATCAAGGAGAGAGGCAATGTGTTGCACCTGAGGTGTGAGGGGGTAGATGGAGGGGACGTGAGTGCTTTGGCCTTGAATTTCACCCAGCTCTGCCCACCCCTATCTCCACATGCCCATTTCTCACTCTGAGGGCAGAATGCACTGCTAGAAGTGTGGGGCCATGGCATAGTGCACTGAGTGCTTAGGGATATTGTCCTGACTCTTTGAGCCTGTAACAAATATTCAGGATGGAGGTAGTCTTGCTCTCTCAGATGTCAGCAGCAAGCCATTTGTGTCTTTGTGTGAGAGCTAGGGCTGATGAATGAAAATCTGTAGATGGTGTAAATGTGTCTGCTAAAAACTTGAGCAGGCATGAGAATGAACCCTTGACACAGAGGGTGTAGCTGAATGCAACTTATCAGAATTTTTTGTTTTGTTTATTTTTCACTAATGTGAAAAGCACATTTACAGTGTATGTCTTACATTTTTAGGATAAAACAGCCCATTCTCATTCTCGGGCCATCAAAGACTGACGTTTTGTCAGCTGCCTTTCTTTGTAAAGGCACTCGTGCATTCAATGCACAAGGTTTTCAAGTATATAATGGCAAAAATTCAAAAGCGGGTGGATGAATGGGTAAAAGAAGCATTGGACATTCTCTCAGGAGAGCGGAGTTTAATTCTGGTGTGTGATGCTGTGTTTTTTTAATCAATAGGTATTTCCACCCAACACAGTCTTTTGCCTAAATCTAACCACATAGTTTTAGCGTCTAAACCTAACATGCACATAGTTTTTGTGCACAAATCCGAGGTATTTACAGACATTTTGTGAAGTACCTTTGGCATGTCATACTGACACAAGTGGGTTAACACTGTTCTGTATTGAAACTCCTGTGCATCTCCCACAGACTCCAAAGGTACCCTTCTGCATCAGTATACGACGCAAAAGGTACTTGTAAATCATGAGCATTTGGCGCCCTGGAATGAGAACGGGCTGGATAAAAGGTCAGTCAACACATCAGTTACCTGCAAACATCTTCAAGAGACAAGATATCATTATTT
Source organism: Monopterus albus (assembly GCF_001952655.1). Lineage (NCBI taxonomy): Eukaryota > Metazoa > Chordata > Actinopteri > Synbranchiformes > Synbranchidae > Monopterus > Monopterus albus. The sequence goes on along the minus strand of NW_018127893.1, from coordinate 2,755,102 downwards.
GAGAACCAATAAGTCTAACACAGCTTTTTCTTCTCATTCACAAGTTGTTTTTATCAACATCTATAGAGATTTTTTTTTTTTTTTAAAAAGAAGGTGTTGCTATACAACAAGGTTCCCATCTTGACTCTAACAGGAGATGCTGTGATTACATGTGCCCCTATGACTTCTTTTTGTCCATTATTTGTGAGCTTTCTAGTGGAGTAAAGGCATCTAAGTGTATTGAGAAATCTGTTGTAGTCAGCATTTTGTATGTTCTCTTGTTTGTAAAAACATTCTGCATTATTTTCAGATTCCCCCCCCCAACCCCAACTCTTAATGTTTCCACTCAGGATTTCAAAGAGCAAATTCAAAATTTGGGTAAAACATATGGATGGAAACATAACAGCAGCCAAGTAATGAATTCCCCAGTTTCATTCTCCTACATGTATAAACCTATCATACCTAACAATGACTATGACCCTCTCTAGCCAAGGAGCATGCAAATGCTTTGGCCTTAATTCATGATGCTGAAGGAGGCCTTCATGTGTTATCGTATGACAACATGAAAAACACTCTGTGTAATGTGTTTTTTATACTCAGCCAAGTCTAGACAGGAGAAGGAGAAATAGCCAGCAACGCCTGGGCAGCTGTTGGTGCCTGTCGACCTTGGGTGTCAGCCTAAGTGTAATTATTTTTCTTGCGTGCCATCCTGACCAGATATACATCTCTTGTGTTCTATTTATCAGGTTTATCCATGTCAGGTGAGGGTGGGATGTGCGAGCACATTCACGCACACAGTTGCATACTTACTTAATGTTTCACCAGTGACCTGATACCTCTGGGTTGGTGTCGGCAGGTAGATAAAGAAAGCCAACACCCCCAGTGAGAACCCGCTGGGGCATAAATTTCCCTCCACATCTGATTTGGGTTTGAATGAGGCTGGCATTGATTAATTGGAATTTTCAGCACAGGGACTAAATCCCATAATTCACACCAGCAGTTGGTTTACTGTGTGCCAACTTGATCATGTCTTGCTTCTCTGTTCTCCTCCTTCATTGGCTGCATGGCTGTTTGTCTACAGTGTCAGCCTGTGTACTTGTCACCCTCTGTGTCTGAGGAGGTGTGAGCATCAGATGTCTAATGTCTTCACGGCTACACTATGATACAACGTGGTATCAAATTTGTCTAAATGCCGGGCGAAGAGGGAGAAAGTGATGTTAAAAAGAGCGCAGTCAAAATAGAAAGGAGTGGAATATGCTGAGTAAAGCCAGATTTAGACTTCTGCACCATTGCACATATTGGAACATGTGCATCTGCTGTTTGGAGACAGTTGCATAGCTGTTGCATTTATACTTGTGCGAACGTTAACGTTCTAACTAGGGGTGCTCAAACAGCAAAGTACTGAACAGAAGAAGAAGTCAGGAAATGGAAATGTTAGAGATTTTGAACCAGGCTGAAAGCGTTATAATTTTCATTCTAGGACTGCTATTATGCCACTTTATTAAGTGTTGATATTTTCCAGACAAGAAAGCCAGTGAGGCTGAGAATAGCTGGACAATCCAGCCAAGTAATGCCAATTTGCTCCAACATTTTCAGAGATGTAGATGAGAGTTGGAAGGTGTGCATGTCAGACCGTCTGCATCCATCAGCAACCTATGTTTACCCATAAACCCCTTTGCTACATAGGTTTGCTTAGACGCCTACACATAATTGCAGACAAGCCTAAATTAAGCTTCAAACATGCCCTTAAACAATCCATACAGTTCTCAGTCCCCTTTCCCATCCTTCTGTGTATTTTCCTCTCTCTCCTCCCTCCTGTCACCCTGAACAGAGGACTGACATTCAGTCGAGGACACCCCGGGCTGGCGTTTAAAGAAGTGGAATTAATGTGCAAGTAGAAGAGAAGGTGGAGCAGGGGGCATGGGGTAGGTGGTGTCGGGTTGGTCGGTGGTAATGAGTGACTGAGTTTTTGATAGAGTGCAGACATGGCTGACTCACCCTCTGCCTTCCGTCCGCCTCCTCCTCTCCTCTCATTCTATTCATCTCCGTCTATCTCTCTATTTCTATCCTCTGCCCGTTTTCCAGGGTCGTCACCCTAGCCTAGTACCCCACCCCACCCCCATTCCCACCCTCCTTTTCTCCCGTCCTCTCTGGACTTATTGTTTTACATCTCTTCATTCCGGCTTTTATAGCTGCTTCGTCCTCGTGCAGACCCATCTCACTGCCGAATGATGGGTTCCTCCCCCCTGTTATCGCTGCTATTTATTATCAGCGTCAATCCACATAACATTTTTCTGACTTTGGGAAGATGGTTTTCACATTGGACTGCTTTACTGACTCCCCATATAACAAATCCACTGAGAAGCTCACACAAACACATGCACACTCACCATATTACACTGCAGATTTAGTGGGTGCTAAAATGCTACGTAGCATTTTAATGCTTCATAGTTGAATACTCTGACAGCTTTCTCAGATACTTCTTTACAAAAAATGCTTCGTGCTGGTTTTTCGATTTGTATTTGGAAAGCAGTGTTAGTATCTTGGCTTTTAATGCTGCCTCAGTGATAATTTTAATGTGACGGGGGCTAAGCCATTCCACACTGTTGACATATGACCGTCTGTGTGGGTAAATCATATTTTTAGGGAGAATTAGTCATGACATCATATGAATTCTTGGAGATAAAGGGAGTTTGAGGTGAACGGGCTGTTATCAGGTCATGCTGTTTGAAGTCAGCAGGAGAGAGAGACACCTCTAAGGATTTACTGTGAAACAGATTTTGCAAAAGAAATTGGTTAAATCTACAAGCGTTAGATGTTCTATTCCTCACCGCAGCATCCCCCACATTTCCCCTTGGCTTTAAAAACTTGCTTATTAAAATGTAATCAGATCATTTCTTTCAGCTTCCCTTCCCTGTTAGCCTCTGACAAAATACAGAGTAACTAGAAATCCATTGGTGCTATACCTCTGTGAGTCATGCAGTAGGGGAACATGCTTTAGTGCTTAACCTCCATAGTAGGAGCAGCTGTGGGGCCCAGAGGGACTGTGTTTTCAACAGAGGAAGGCCGGCTGGTTGCTTAATTACTGAGACTGGCTTGATGATAAATAGCCTCTTTTGAATTGGCCAGAACATTTCATGAACAGTGGCAGCAGTGGTGAGAATCAAGGGAGGAGCACGAAGCAGCTCTAGTATGTATTTAAACTGTATGTATACACACAGTTTTTGCGGTTGGAGGAGGCTAAACCTAAGTAATTTGAATGAAAGTACTTCAGATGTCCCTTTAGACTGTAGCTCTCTATTTTATTCATGTCAGTTATTACAAAGCATTTCAGCACTTCTTTCCACTTGCACAATAATTGCAGTAGCAAAAATCAGCTTTTCCTGTTATATGCACTGATCATTGGTTATCATCCTCTTCAGTTACGTACTTACAGTTCATTTTGTGTAGTCTGTCAGTGCACTTTAAATAAATTGCAAATAAATCACTGTAGTTCTAAAAGCAATGGTCTTTTTAACAAATGACAATATCAGCTAAAATGTTACTACAAGGAGCTGTCTTTCCTTTTTTTTTTTTTTTTGGACAAAATATACTTTAGCAAGTTGATGTAATCAGTGAACTTAGTGGGGCTGGAGGATTTGCTGGATTTGAGGTTGCTGAGAAGAGACAAGCCTTGAGTGGAACCCCAGGTAGGGCTCCACTCATTATAGATCGATCCTCCCGTCTCCTGTGTCAGGTACTCTGAAGGCCTGATTGAAGTGTTTTCACCCAGGCTTCATGAAACTGTAAAAACAAACATCTCTCTGCCTCCTATTGATTTCAAAATGTCAAAGCCTAAACCTTAAGAGGAGCAGAACACAGTCCAAAAGGTTTCAAGGCAAGGTTTAATGGCTGCCGAAGAAACACCGTCGGGAAAGTTTTTACCCAGTTTATTCTTTCTGTAATGGCTTCCCCATTGTCTCACTCATCAAAATGGATTTTCGGAAGGAAGAGCTAGGTGAAGCATATCACCCTGCCATAACGAGGCAGAAACTGTCAGTTAGGATCCCATCCCATCGGGTTCGTTAAGGATTAGGCTGGTTGGGGAATGTTGTGAATTAATCCCAAGCATCAGACATCACGCTGGAGCCTTGTGCTGGATTAGTATTTGCTTTTGTTTGATTCATTGCGAATTGCCGACATAATCCACCTGGTGTCAGACACAATAAAAACACACCAGCTGACACAGAAACAGAATTAGGCTTACAGGGGAGAACAACAGAGCTGACTTGTCATCAGCCAGCTGTTCAATTAAATTATATAGAGTAAATGTCATTATCAAAAATGGCATTTTGTCACCTAATGAATTTTGAAGCTTCTTTTCCCAGTTGTGTAGTGCTGCCTGAACGCTGCATGTTGTCAGTGGCCAGTTTGTATTTTATTCCTTGTCAGGATATCACACAAAAACAACATTCATGCATATTTATTTATTAGTTTTCTGTTACCACACTTTACATACACATTCTGCAAATTATTTTTTTTTACATCTATTTCTGTTATTGTATTGGTTTTACAGAAATTTGAAAGCGCATAGCTGGACGCGACTCAAAAAATTTCCTGTTGTGTCCTGTAGTAACAGGCTGGTCACGGGGTCATTTCAGTCATCCAGCCTGCGTGGCAGCCGCTGTATTATCATTCCCCTGGCTGAGGCTTAGAACCTGCAGCAGAGGATGCAGATGGGCTGAGGACACCTGCTGAGCTCCCTACCTCTTTTTCCCTCTTTGCTTCCATCTCTCCACCCCTACCTCACCACCTCTCTTCTGAATCTGTCACTGCAATTTCTTTCATCTGCATCTATTTCCCCCTCCCTTCTCCCTCTGCCTCTCCTCCATTTGGCTTCACTCCTCCATCTTTCCGTCCCTGCTTCCTATCATCTCCACTCTACCCAATCACAGGTATGACAGTAGAGCTCGGCAAAAACTCCCTCAGGTGCTGGTCTACCTTACATGCAGTAATGTGTCATCTCTGTATAATGCAGGATTTGATAAGAATGACACAGCTTGGCTGGCATGTGTTGCTAGAAGACATTATGTTTATGCTCTTTGTTTTTAATGGAAATAGACATATCCACTATGCATGAAATTCCAACAAGCCCCCATACCTAAATACTGTATGCTGTTTATCATTGCAGTCCAAAAAGGTCCAAGAACATGTTACATGCATGATAGTTTTTTTGATCTTCCACCTCTAGATGTAATATTTTTGTTTAAAAAATTTACATATTGAAAAAAACACGTTGATAGGTGTGCGAAAAGATCAATACCGCTGATATATTTCTACAGTAAATACAAAACTACAGCCGCCAGATGCTTAGCTTAGCTTAAAAAACAGAGCTACCATAAGCTGTAAGCAGTGAGCTTTTTTGACGTTGTTGCTAGTAGGAGGATATTGTTTTTACCTCTGAACTGAACCATGCTAGCTGTTTCCCCCATCTTTAAGCTAGAGAAAAGATTGCTGTCATACTTTAAAACCACTGGCAAGACAGTTAAGAGAGGTAAGAGACAGTTGCAAACGGTGGTCTAGTAGTAGTAGTTGGCAGTATCTGGCTTGGGCGTCTTGTGCTGATGACTTCACATAATTTGCTGAATACTTGTGCACTGAGCAATCTTGTACGGCGAATGGTCAGAATGTAAACACCCATGGAAGAAGACTCCTCTCATTACTATGCTAACATGAGCATTCACTGCTATTCATTCCATAACGCCACAACATGCGTTAGTTAGGGTACTGGATGTTAAACTGTGTTTTTATATATCAGTGTCGACACACTAGTGGTAGAAATTTGTGCAAAGGTAGAGTAGGCTATGTTTTCAGCATGGCTAACCAAAATACAATGGAAACATGAATGAAGCCACTCATGTGGACTTGTCACAAAGCAGCTGTATCATTCAAGCCTACAGCACTCCCCCTGCAACCCCTCACCCCCTGACCAACGCAGCCCCTTGCATAAAAACACAGCAAGGAGTTGCATTTTACTGCACTCAGTCTGAATGTCAGCTTACCTATAGTGTAGTTGTGTGCTTTTTTGAGTTTGTCAGGCTCAGTGGGGGGCAAAGCCAGGTCTCATTCACAGCAAATAGATGGTGTTCCTATTACAGCTTTGTGAATCTATATGTATGAACATATAGTGTCAGTCAAACACTTTGTATGCCACCAATCTCCCAACCCAGTGTCCTATGAGATTTTGCAGTGCTATAACGTCACACTACTTCTGTTTTTCCTTCTAAAAAAGCAACAACCAAAATAAGTCATTACAGCACTTGAAAAGAAAACCAATGCAACTCTCTGAAAGTCTCCTCTTGGGTTATTTAGGGAATGGGAGAATGGTGATGAAAAAGTGTGTTTTTATTCTCAAAATTTAGCTGCCAAACAGGACACTATAGAAAATAGCTGAGCGAGGTCACTTCTATTTGTCGGGTCAAAGCCTGCAAATGCAGTCACAGTCAAGACTCCAGGCACTCAGAGTGAGCCCTCTCAAAGCCCTATCACTCAAAATGGAAGCTCATAATCTCAGCAGGATGAGTGATTCTTATTGCTGGTTTCACCATGATCATGTTTAGACAACCTCAATACATTATGTGTGATCCAGTGTTGTGTGTGCATACAAAATGGTCAAATCAGTCACAAAGGGCATGTGAAGGATGACTGGCTGTCTTCCCATGTGTTTCGAATGGAGAAACTGTCATGGGTTTCTCAGTTGATTACACATTCTCACATCCAGCTCGCAACTGCATAAGACTCAAAGCAAGCTGGGTCTCTGATCAGAACATTAAGTTATAATTCATCCATTACAAAGCTCAAAACCAAGTCTGGAAAGTGACAATTTATCAAGTCTGAGGTATTGCCATGATGACCATGATGACAAATTGAGCCCATCAATAACATACCGCTTCATATATTCACAGATATTTTACCTTTTCTACCTTTTACCATCTGCTGTCTAGACCTCTTGAAGATGTCCTCGTGTGCTCTGTGCTCAGGTCTATTATGTTAAAATACGAGGATCTCTTTCGATGCTTCAGAGTACTTGATGTCTGTGGCTTTCATACTGATAGAAGATCAAAGTCAAATAAAATATCTGCAAAATAGAATCCTGATACCATTCTCAGTCTGCTCCGTTATCACACAGATCATAGGGAAACACTCATAAAAGGGCCCAGCACAAAATAAAAGCATCTTTATTTCCAAATGGACCAAGGCACAAAATGAGCAGAGGCACTTTGAAATGCAGAGTGGTCAGTCAGTCAGTGTGTCCTCCCCTCCTCACAAAGTGTAGCAGGGGCGAGATAATGTCAGCCCCCACGTCGCTTTCAGACCCCTCTTCTGTGTTCTTTGGAGGCAGAATGAGGCAGGTTGCCAGAAGCTTTCAGGGCTGGTAAAACAAAATGTCTCAGCAGGTCTTGTTTTATTTCCCTCAAGTAGCATTCAACACCTCCCCATCACATTCGCACAGACAACCTCCCATTACCATACGATTCAAATCTAACATTGCCTTTCATTTATTGTAAAAGGGCACCCAGTAACATGTAATTATTTTCCCTCTCCCCTCCCTGAGATCAAAGCTGAAACAGGAGTTATTACAGAGAGTCAGGTTGTCTTAGAAGAGCCTTTGGTTCCTCTCTTTCTGTTTGGTTACTGTATAAACAGGGCTGGGAGACGCCATGGTGCTAACCTCTCCTCAGCAGGCAGACACTTGCCGAGTGGCAGGTGTGCCTCTGTTTACAGGCAGTCGCTGTTAGCATAGTGCACTTCAACCCTGACCCTTCCCAGGGTCACTGATAGATCTCTCTCCCCACAGCTAACTTTCTCTGTCTAGCAAAGCAGCATGTGCCACCTAACCCCTGTACTGTTTTCCTTGAACCCTGGCTATAAAACATAGCTTTATGTGATCTGTTTTTGGTTTGTGAGGTTAGACATAGCAAGAATGAGAGATGGGCTGATTGCAATGTTTATAAAGGGAGGTTGAAGTATAAGAAGAGGCTGACAGAGAAACTGTGCAGAGGATATACTTTCTTGTGTGCCATAAGAACCATGCTGTAAGATTTCCTTTTCATTTGGCAGTCCAAACACCGTCGTTTGCCCAGCGCTTTGCTGTTTTCCAGCTGTATATTTACAATAAATGGATGACTGAATTACAGCAAGGAACAGAGAATCAATTCCTGTTCTCTCTCTTTCTCTCTGTTATTTTTAGGTGGAGAGCAAACACTTTTCACAACTGAAAAGAAACACCATCCAACATAGTTATGCCAAGATTTCCTAAGACCTTCCAGCTGTGAGAGCTGTAGAGGAACAGGGTAAAATCTCTTTATAGCCTTAGATTTACATGTGGTTACCCAGGGAGCACAAGCTAAAATGATAATTATTTGAGAATTGTATAAGGCCAATGCTTTTTTTTTTTGTTAAATACAGTGAAAAAAATATTTCTACTTTTTTGCAAGTTGTATAGACAACACAAATGGTTTTCAAACTTGTTAGCTTATCTTGTGGATTATTGTGTAGACATCTAAATGTTGGTAGCCAAAGCATAAAATAAAAGCCTCACTGCACAAAGGTAAAAAAAAAAAAAAAGGTTGTCTCAGAATCTAGTGAATTACAGTAATGACTGATTTGCTACAGTTGCTGTGAGTGCCAGGTTGCATTTACCGCTAACTAAAGACTTATGTCTCTACCGTGTCTCTACCATAAGCACTCCAGTTCCTCAGCACAAGAGATGAGTTGTTATGATCTACTGTGTTGTCCTTACCCTGGCTGACCCTGTTACATAAGTGAAGGTCCTTTGTAGCAGTTATGTAGATATGTATCTTCGTAGTGTAAGATGTGTTTACAATATCTCTTGTGATACAGTATTTTCCTGTAGGCTCTGTGTTTTAAAACCGTGATTTATTTTGCTTTTTTTGTATTACCTGACATATTCATATGATTGGGATATACTGTATGTCACATGTAATTTCTACCTTCTGAATATCCTTATTGACTTTTATAAAATTAGAAATTATTTTTGGTCTGACTGCTAAGTAGATTTATGCAGGGCCAGCTTTGTGATGGTAGGATATTTTATTACACGACTAATCTGGTCATATTATTTATTCTTATGATAATGAGCTCATTGACCCTGATGGTATGTGCACACCAGGTGCTTTTGGCGTCCTCTGATTGGCGTTTATTTTTTTTCCGGGGTCAAACCCCTTCGTTAATATTAGATTAACTTTGTGTGGTTCTATTGAAGGTGCTTCTCTTGATTAAGGCTTGCAGACCGAAACATCAATATTAAAGTGATTACAAGTGATGAGCAGTGTGTGGGATTTTTATTTATTTTCTTTTTTATTGTCTACAGTTCTGATAATTGTTCCTACAAAAAGGTTTATGGTATGTGAGAACTTGGTTAAATGATCATATATTGAGCAAAGGTACAGTTATTACCTTGCACTTGATGGTCATTCAATTGAATATGAAATACAGTTGAGGTTATTCAGAGAAAACTGAGCAAACTGAGGTTTGTGCCCCAGCTTTCTGGCAAGAAGCCAGGCTTCACTGTCTGACCTGACAAAAATGGAGTGCTACAAACAGACAACACACAAGCAGTAATGGAGCTTAGTACATGGTCTGATATGTGTGTCAGTGACCCAGAGCAGCATCTGTGCATGTGTACGTGCACTTACATTTATACTTTTGTGCCTACTGGTCTTCAGGTAGCACTGGAATTACAGAGATATTCCTAAATATTCCAGATATTCCTCTTCTTCACTGACACACATTGACATCAGCTCACCCCACTCCTCTGCAGGAGCAGTGGCTCACAGCAGCTGAGAGCAGAAAGGCATGTCACAGGAGAAGCAAGACACCGTCATTTAGCAAATTTACGTCAGTGCGGTCAGACAGACCACCCAACAGCTTGGTCATCAAGGGAAAAGACACAGGAGGGAGAAGGAAGGAGAAGGAGGGAGAAAGAGGGACTTAGAAAAAAAGGGGGGAGGGAGAAAAGAAGTGTGGCTGTCGTTTTTCAGACAGTACTGCTGAAATGTGCTGAGATGACACAAGCTTTTACATATGGTGCGCACTGAGGTGTGAAGCCACATGTACTGTCAGCATTGTTAAGGTATTGTTCATTATTGCATATGTGTGCTTGACTGTATGCATGTGACACTATCAGGCGTTCATAATAAGTTCTTGTGTGCAATTGCACATGCAGAAAAAGCAGTTAACTGAGCAGGTTGGCTATTCTTTGCACAAAGTAATGACAGTGTCCACAGGCATGCTTTCAGCTTCATTTTTTCAACAACCCAGCTTGGTTTATTTGGGTCGTCATGACATGACTGAATTATTAGTTTGCACAGATCACTCCCCATATTCGACAGCCTGCCCCATTTAGTGTCTGAGTGCTCTGGTCAAGCTGCTTATAAATCTTTCACTGACTTGATTAATTGTCTCAAAAGTGCTCCTCTGCCAGGTAAATAAATAATGAGCAAAGTGATGATTTCTATTGTTGTCCAGTCAGCAGGTTGACCTGTTAAGAGGTCGGTGTGAAAAGCACTTTACAAGGAAGGTGGAGAGAAAATAGAATCTTTAAAGAAAAGCATAAACTGGCCTTCAGGGGTGTTCATACTTTATGGTGTAATTTTTATGGTGTGTTTATTTGTGCGTGTGTGTGTGTGTGCCTTTGTATTATTTACATTGTATGCACTCACACTGTGGGGACTTTGCCTTCCTTGTGGGGACCAGATGCTGGTCCCCACCATGTAAATCACCCAGTTTTAGAGTGGCAACATGGTTTAAGGTTAGGTGTTAGGTTAAGGTTAGGATAAGGGTTAGGATTAGGCAAGTAGTGGTTTATGGTTGAGGTCTCCAGGAAATGAATGTAAATCAATGTAAGTCCCCGTGAGAAACAAAAATAAACATATGTGTATGTAGAAGAAAAATGGAGCACATCCATATGTGTCTGCATGTGATGTTTATCTGCGTAAGTCGCTTTCCACTTTTAACAGGAAATACGTTTTGTGAGACCTTTTATGCACATATGTAGGTCCATTCTCACCTAAATGACACAGTACAACCATATCTTCCTATAAAAGGAAGGATGACTTTTGTTTTGATTGAGGCTTAAAGGTTCACCTTGCCCTTTTTCATATAGCAACAAAGCTTTTAATTCAGTGCCTCATCATTTTCAGCAATAAGGATTTAGTAGAAAGTAATGACAATCTGCCCCCTGGTCTAAGAGACCAGCAGGGGACAGAGGTGTGTGTTCTCGGTGGGTATATTCCTCCTCCACCTCCACTTTAATGACATCAGAGAAGAGACAGTAGTTCACTGCTGGAGAGCATACCAAACAGGAAGACTCTCCCTCACTCTCATACTCTGTCTCCTTGGGTATTACAGCTCAATATGAAGTATTCTGTTTGGTCTGGCTGGGTTTTAATAAAACCTGACAAGGATTTATCACCTGTTCATGGTTCTATGTGCTGCCACTCTGTCAAACGGAGGTGGTGGTATGAACGGGGGGGGGCTCTCTGGCATGCAGCAGTCATATTCTCCTCATATTAATGTGTTTGCAAGAGAGCTGAACTTGCCTGAAGGAACGAGACAATTAGGTTGGCTGATGAAGTGAATGTATTAAGAAGCAGGGTGTCACTTTCATTCACCGAAGCTGTTTTTGTGTGCACATCCTTCAAAAGTCTTGCTTGATTAAGACACATTTAGTATTCATAATAACAGGGGGGAAAAACATTCAAAGCTTATTAAAACAATAACTAACATCTTCAGAGGTTACACAAACACCTGTGGATATGTAGGACAGTGTATAAATAACAACAATAACAACAACAAATCTTTATGTGGACAATGGCTGTCTCACATCTAAATGTCCTCCGGAGAGGTTTCATTATCCCTTTCCATGTACCCCCCTCTCTCTCTCATCGTTCTCTCTCCCTCCTCCTTCTCTCCCTATTGCTCTCTCTACCTCATCGTCATTTCTGTCTGTCTTTCACCAGGCATCCCCACTGTAGACTTCCCGTAGACCGTTGCTAGGTGATGGCCCCTGATTAATGAAGAAGTAGGGGAAAAGAAAAGGAGGGTGTGTGTGTGTGTGTGTGTGTGTGTGTGTGCGCACGCGCACATGTGTGTGTTTCTTTCTCTACAGTTATCACTAATTGACAGCTGCCGGCCCTCAGGGCTGTATTCTCACCCGGCGCCCCCAGTGTAATCGGAGGGCAAGGCTCTGTCGCCCCCCGTAGGAGAGCGAGGAGGCTGGGGTAATGAGGGGGCATTGCTGCCTTGGCTCTGGCCTTAACATACTGCAGGACATGTTTGCATAAGCAAAAAGATATAGGGAGGTAGGGAGAGAATAAGGTGAGAGGCAAAAGTGTAAAAGGGAGTAAGAGATAGGAGAATAATATCAGGAGGGCTATGAAGGGCAGGATTAGTGTGATTGGAAAGGAAGGAGCTAAATGTGGTAGCGAGAGGAAGAAGAGAAGAACATGTGTGTGTGGTTGGGGGGCTGAGGGCGTGGCATGCTGTCTGGTGGAGGGGGTTCCCAGCTTTTCCTCAGTGCCAGTCTGCCGGCTCAACACCATCTGGAAATATTCTCAAACACTGGCCAACTCTCTCCACTCCAGTTAGGACAGTCTGATTTTTCAGCCCCTCCTTTTGCAATATAATTCAAATTAAAATGAGATTATTGTGATCATACTTTGAGCTCGAAGGTTGGTAATGAGTTAGGGCCACATGTGATTGTAGCTGTATATGAGGTCTGTGTGATATATAGTGCAAATGTTTGCCAACTTGGGGCTCAAGTTTGCTTTAGTCTGAAAAGGCTTTCAAATATTTGCTTGGGGTGCTTTGAGTCAAAAATTGAAAAACTGTCAAAGCTATCAGAGAAATCTGGGATAATTTTGAGAAGTGGAAAACACTCAAACTACCCTAATAAATAGCTTTTTCATTATAGTTATTAGAGATGGTAACAGAAATCAAACAGCAGATGTCTGTACTTCTAAATTTTAAAGGGTTTTCTTTGATTTCTACTGCAAACAATTGAAAGGCTCCTTTGTCAAACATCAAATGTGCTCAAACATATAATGTAACTGCAAGACATAATAAATTCAAAGTAATTAATAAAAAGCTTTGGCTTATCACAGCCTCTGCTATGTGAAAGTGCTTAATAATGGCACTATAGAC
>NW_018127893.1:2728618-2741682 GCF_001952655.1 Monopterus albus | reverse complement strand
TAGCTTGGTATAGTAAAATATGGAGAGCACAGATTTAAAATCCAGGCATCTTGTACAGACGAAATAAAATACTGTCATCTCACTCTGTGTAATTAGAATGAATGATTATTTTCACAAGAAGCATAAATTGAATTACTGTATAGGAAATGTTAGTCTCATGATAAAGCCGCATTGCCTCTGTTGTAATTATTGTCATATTACTGTAATTATTTGAAGGTGTGCAAAATGGATTATTCCCCTTTCCCTCCGCCTGGTTACTGCTGTACTGATCCTCTTTCGGTTGTGGCCAAAGTCTGTCACACGCAGTGTGCCTTTATGGCTTCATCCAGACTTTGACATTGCCAAGCAATCAATAGCTCCTCAGCACAGAAATGCATCTCACCCTGATTATAATGAAGATAGCTGGTCATTTAAAATGCTAATGGACAATTTCACCTAATAAGAGACATTCAGCCCAGCAGTTCATTAAAATTTAGAGGTGGAAAAGTCTATTCCAATTATGTTTCACCCTCTTTCTCCCCCCAGCGTTGAACCCATTAGGATTTTAAAAAATGTCAAAATGTCCCATCTCACAGTCTTAACGCTCCACAAAGGAAGTGTGCGTAAAACTTGAGTGGGGGGTCACTGAACAAAGGCACTATTGAGGAACATTAGTGGTAGTTAGCATATGACCTCATCTGCTGCCACATTTAAGTCATTGTGCAGTTATCCAGCACCACTTCTCTCCTCAGGTATTGCTCCATGTTGTATTTTCTACCCTTTAAAAAAAAAAAACATTACAATTTCTACCTTCTATTAATTTAGTTGTCATACAGGTTCTACTTAATGATTTTGTCTTATAGTCTTTAAGGTCATTTGAGGAAAAGAAAAGTCTTAAATGGACTGACTCAGGTGTGTTGTTCTTCCAGGATATATGGGATGAAAATTCATCTTTGGCCTTTTCCAATACAGTGGTGCAAAAAACATGTGTTAGGGATAAGTGTGTGGAGTGGAAGAACAGTAGTCACAGTAGCGTGAGCCCCCTACTGTCCACACATCAGCAATATGATGATTACACTTTGTGCATATTTTCTTTTACACCTCCTTGCCTGAAGTCTTCATTTGAATGGATTTTCTCAGATTAGTATAAGGATGGGAACAGTTTTATACTATAGTGGAATTAAATATATATGTAACTGACTGGGATGATTTTACTTTTACTTTTGGATTGATACCTAGAATTATTCAGGCACAGTAACTCCTCCACTGACAACCTTTACCTTTTTCCTAATTGTATGTGCAGTTGTAGGTTGTCACCTTCTGCATTTGCACATTTCACAGACTCACCTTAAATCCCTTTATAATTTTCCAAGTAACTGTGCTTTTATTCATTTTGCAGTTTTGCTGTAACATGCATTTTTCATCCTGTAACACATGAGCCTAAATGACCTTCTAGCCCCCGTCTAGAAGTAACGCATGACTAAAGCTAACAAAAGATATCTATTTTCCTGCTGTGCTTCATATTCAATTCCCAGTAATCTTGCCAGTAACAACAGGATGAACTTTTGGTAGATCACAGGAGGGAGGCAGATTGAAGGTTGTAGCTGCTCTCAACAGAAATGGAAATTAATAGATGCATGAGCAGACAACCTTTAGTTTTCTCCAAAATTACTTTAGTGATACTGATCACTCCATATACGTATGTTCTGGTACATTTGTCTGCAGAGAGAAGTTTCTGTTAATTGTGGACTAAAGGTCAACCAACATGTAGAGGAAAACGGTTCCATCTGTTCCATCTGTTCCATCTTCTGCTTTAGTTTTGTTAGAATTTAAATGTTTATACATACTTCAGTTGTATTGAATTAAACATAAATTAAACAACTCAACATTTTAACTTTTGTATAAGAAATTTAAAGGGCAGTTTCACCATTACTGAAAGTGTTGTTCCTTTTCTGCAGTCCTCAATAGACACTGTTTCTTATTTACAGTAATAAATTATATTTGTGGACTCAATATGGGATTTCAAATGTCTTTTTCTATGTATTTTCAACTGATTGGCTGATCCTGGGAGATAAACAGCCATTAAATATCTTTAACTGTGGCACACCTGTAAAAAGTGTCAGAAGTAGCGTTTAAGAAATGGACTTTGTAAAACAAACCAATCATGCTGCCAGTGTCTTTTAAGCTACAACAGTTTTTCTCATTTATTTATGGCTTCAGTGGAATAACATTTATGCAGAACAATGTCAAGTGAAAAATAGATTCTTAAAAATTCTACAGCATAAATATAAAACCAGAAAAGTGCTATTTCCTCCTATTTTTTTATATTAAAAGCATCATTAAGATCCATTTTTATTACTGTCAGTTAAAGCACTGCCAAAGGCCTTTTCACAATACCTCATGTAACATACATTCACACGCTCATAATCCTTTTATTTTTCCCTTTATTTTGACACCTAGAGCAAGTTTATGGGGAGAGGCAGATATTGTGCATCAGCTTGTGTCAGTGTTCAGTTTGTGATCTGAGAGGAGTCTATGTTAGCATAGTGAATCAAACAAAACAAAGGCTTTGCCAGTGATGTAAACACAGGGAATTAAACCTCCTGCAGTTCACTGCACGGTCATCTTCAGCTAATTTGAATGTGCAAGAAATCAAGTCTTTACTCAATTACAGCATCTGCTTTCTGTGCAGAACTATGAAAGCAGAAATCATTTACAGCTGAAGACTGTAAGCGCTGTAAGCCCTCTTCAAGGGGGATTTAAATTAGGAAAAGTATGCCTTATGAAAATGTTCTCTTTTCTTTAAAAAGTACAAATATATGTGCATAATAATGGTACAAAAGGCATGATGGGACTTCATTACAGATGCAAGATTAGTTCTTCCCAAAACTCTTGTTTCCTCATTGCAAGTCTAGTTGTTTTTCCCTGACCTTTTTGGTCAGAACAAGACCTCTTCCACACTCGCTCAGCCTGAGAGCCAGTGGCAGGCTTGTAGCTGGCAATTACAGCATGCCTCAAACTGCTTTTCTCCTTCTTTTCATCCAAACTCTCAGACTTGTTGGGCATCTACCACCCACTGCACTCACAGTAAAGTATCTAAGCTTTCAGAGGATAAAATAAAAATATTGGTTTCATAGTTTAGCCATGCTTGATGGAAATACAACAGCTGCTTACAGTGGACCACTTACTGATCTACATTTCCCACAATTCTCTCTAATGTACCAATTATGTCATACATTATCGGGATTCTTATGCCTATAAAAAATATATAAATTCCTGGGGCATGGTGCTTCAAACCTGTGTTCCTGCACTTTGTATTGATGTCTATTTGTTAACAGCCCTACCCAATACTTTAGTATGTCTTTCTAGCACTTGAACAGCTTTTTTTACAAGATGATTTCCTGCATTTTAAATACCGTGCTGATTGACTTAGCTTATCACAGCAAAAGGGACAGTTGTGTGGAAACTTATTTCATCCCTAATGAGTCTGAGATTGATCACCACCTGATAAAGCTACCATATTTTAACAATGGAGCTGTGAATTCCTCAGTGTAGTAAAACTAAATGATTTAGAATTTATTCTGAGGAGCATTTAGCAAAATAGTCCCATTTGGTTAATCTTCTGGAACTGATTAAAATGACCCCATAAAGCATAAATATACGGCATGAATCAAGTAAAGCCATATTCAGTAAGAGATTTGTATTTTTCTTTAAGTTAAGCTATGTATTAGAAGATTTTTGTTTGCTCTCCAATTTTTGCTTTTCCTCACCCTTTGTGATCTAAAAGGCACAGATAGGAAGAGGTGATATAAAAACCAGGCTTGGAGGTATCCAGCTGTAGTTGGACCTTATGACTCAAACTCTCCAAAGAGGCTTCACTTGTCTCACTGCAGCTGAATCGCACAAAGAGGCAGGTAATGACCCAGTGACCCCATCCACAGAAAAACAGAGCTGGGTGGGATTATATGAATGTTAGCTGGGACCAGGCCAGTGCTTAGCCATAACATTTCTGACCAGAGATAACATGTGTTTTAATAATATATAGACTACAGCTATGTTAAATTTCACCAGTGGACCCTCTCCTGGGGAGTCACAGCTAAACGTGACACAATACATCAGAACAGCTTAATGTGATTCCAATGTGCAATGAGGACTGCAGTTAAGTCAAGAGTGAAGAACTTTCTCAGGACTAGTTGTCTAAATGCTAAATAAGCTGAAAACAGACAGCACCACCTCATAGGCGTACAGTATATGGTAGCAAAATTTTATTGATTTACACATTCAGCCATCTTAGAGCACTGTGAGTATTCACCCATTCATTGGGAATTTGTTGTGTGCCTGTCCAAATGAAAATCTGGTATTTTCCTGCTTTATGTCAAAGTTAGTTTTCTGTCACTCCTGAGGGAAATATCTGATTCTTCAGCTTCTCTTTGTCCAGTCTCTAACTTTGTCTGCTGTTTGGTGCCGGGCAGGGAGTGCACAGTGGGTTTAACATAGCCTTTTTCTGAAAACAACTGCCTGGCGCAGTTGGTAATAAGGTTGATGAGAGTTGTGAGACTAAACCAGAACGGTGAAGTCGCGGGTCATAAAACCAGCACAATGAGGTGGAAAACATTAGAACACTCAGAGCTAAGGGGAACTGCAGAGTCAGGTGATTATTTTCTGTGGGTTTGTCACTGGCGACTTTCACACTACACATAGTCATTTGGCTCATTGTTAAAATATAAATATTGATTAGTGCAACTTTAAATTTCTTCCAAAGCAAATCAGTACTTGGCTAAAGAAGACAGTTTGAACACTGACAACTTAAGGAGTCAGACCCTTGATGGTGAAGTTGATGAGCAGTAGTGAAGCAGCTAATGTTACAGCCTGTCTTGACATTTTAGACACATCAAGTTGCAACTGCTTCCAGTGGCGATCCTTAATAAATGGAGTTTAGAATAAACAGATGCTGTGTATGTTAGCATAATGGCCAAAATAGATTATTACACCAGTCCAGAGAGTGACTTGTTTTTGTTGAGCACTTGGCCTTGTGCGCTCCGTTGTCCCATTATGACAGTACGTATTAAAGTCATCTCATCCATCACATCTCTGCCTTCTCACAATGACCAGAAGATCAGTGCAAACAGCAGGCAGCAGTCTGTCATGGCAGTGATGTGCTCTGAGCCACAGCTCAAAAGCCAAAGGTCTGTATTAAGATTACAAGCACAGTAACATTTTATGAAGTTCATGAAGATGAATTACAGTATAGTGTTCTTGAAACAAAGCTTTGACAGCCCTCAGAATAATGTTGTTCCAATGCATTATGTCTTGTATAAGATTCAAATATGATTTGATTCATGCTAAATGGGTTCAGATTACAGATTTTGCTGATTACAGATGCATATAAACTATTTCAGTTTCTTTTGCATTTATCAGACAAATTTGATTGCCTGCAAATTAAATGATGTGGCCTCATAAAGAACTGTTTTCACTGTCTCAAATAACAACCCATTTCCCGCTAGCTGTAGTAACATAGGCTGTTAAAACTCATACCAATTAGTTGAGGATGAATAATTCTTCCCACACTTCCTCTTACAGGAAAACCCAAAAGTCACTTTGGTTCTAAAGTATTTTTTTTATTTCTTTGAAGGCCAATTGACTCAAATGCTGTGTTTAGGCCTTTGAAAGATGGCTGCTATTATTGTTACTTTCATACATTAGTTTTTCAGTCATTAATTTATTTTAAAAAGCACATTTAAAACATAATGACTCCAAAGTTGTAACCAGTCAGCTATTTGCATATTATCCTTTCTGAGCCACAGTCTGCACACTGGTCACCTCATTGAAAATGCAATAGTTATCCCTAAATTTCCATTTTAGGGCTGAGGTCCTCCTTATAATTCAGCTGATTTTTGATCACATGAATAAAGGGTGTTGGACAAGCAATTGGATTTGCATACACACTTGTCTAAAGTTTGCATTTATGCCGTACCTGTGCACCACACACTAATGAGGCAATTATTTAGACAGCAGGCCTGCTAAGTCTGTCGGGGAAGACGCTACAGAGTTCACAGCTACGGGATTAACATGGTTAGCTAGACTTCAGAGAGGCAGAAGCAGACAGGGAGGGATTTCACACTATCTAATGAAGAAGACTTCACATTTCATGGCAAATAATGAATTCTAAAACAAATTTGCAGTGAAAAAGATATGAGCTTTGTAAGAGTCATTGAATGCATTTTAAGCGTTGGACTGTTGGGAGACTGTCAGTTTTAAAGGCAAATGGTCATTATGCATGATGCTAATATAAGGGATTGGTATTCTCATATCAGGGGATGTCAGCACAAAACGCTTTAAGGTGTCAGCATTAGCTGCTTTTGATTTAATCAACCTGATCAGTGTGTTCTATTAAAAATAAATTCTTGCAAAAACATTTCACTTAGGCATACTGATAATTACTAATGTACGAGTACCATGTTTGGAAACTTCAAAGAGCAGGACCACTGACTGCTGAAATATCCTGTTAATGACCATGCTGATCAATCGCTTTCCTTCAGCTGCAAGTAGAACTGAATGAGGGTGATTAGAGGCTGAAGTGCGGTATGGCAGAGTACTGCGTTCTGTCCCTCTCCGTCTTAGGCACCATCAACCACACATGCACACAAACAACAACCAAATTCAGTAAGATCTGAGAGCGGCTGCAATCATGGTTGAATCAATTACCTGCTAACGCCTGAGGTGCTCTCTGAGTGAGCTGTACGAGCTGATTTGTTTGACCAAGTGGAAAAATATTAGCATAAGGATCATCATCTGTAATTAGAATGATTGTTGTTGTTGCTGCCTTTATAAGGAAATGTCCATTTCGCAACACATTTTATTCATTGTATGCCATGACATTCTCTTAATGCTGGTTAATTTGTCTCATGCTGTGCTTCACTATCATGCTGTCAGGTCCAGCAGGCAGAAGACCAAAATAAGGACATGACTAGTAACTTAAATCAAGAGGATGTAATTTTTCATCTTGTTATAGCATTTATATTCTTGGCATCTTTGTTCTAATGGCTTCAACAGGTTAAAATCAATTCAGGGAACTTTAGCTCATTGCAAGATTTATAGTCAGGCAGCCATTTCTAGGCTGCATGTTGGTGAATAATGAGAAGCAGTGAAACGTTTGGCTGGGTCAATCTGAAGAAAAGATGTTTTCCAAAGCTTGACTAATTATACTCAGGCCTTCAATTACTGTCAGGAGCAAAACTACAGTAAAAATATCAATGTTATTTTGCATTCCCCTGCTTTCAGAAAAGTCAGGGTTAGCATGAAATGACCCAAATAAACTTGGATTGCCTCCTGCACATAAGAAAGAAGGCCTGCTGCTCCTCATGCAGGTTCAGTTAAAGTTACACATTAATATCCACAGATGACCTTTTGGATGAGCTGCAGCATTAGTCTTGTGCGTTCTAACCTGTCCTGTTTGGACATAGAGTAATGTGCAGGTTGACCGCCAAGCTGACCCTTCCAGGCATTAGAACGTAGACCACATGTCTCGACTCTGTCTACATCACCGGGAACATGCGATAAAGTCTCAAACAAATACAGAGCAAATGTGTTGTATGAAGTCTTATCTGCACTCCACATACTGTGCTGATGGAACAGGCTGTATCTGGTTTGCTCTCGTCTGCTTAATGTGCATGGGCAACATCAACATGCACACATGTAAGCATGCACAAAGTCACAACAGTGCCTCAACTGTACAGAAATGCTTCAACCTTCAAATACCATTGAACTCTGGATTTGTTTTGTTTGCCCCTTCACAACAAGAAAAAAAGCTTGACTGACAAGTTCAAATAACTGGAAACATTAGCATCTTAATTCCAGGGACTGTCACATTTAGTTAGCATCTTCCCTTCAAGGATGCCTCTAATAAAGAAAGGTATTCATGTTACTGAACAAGCCCTCCTTTATAACCTAATTGCTTTTGGTTCAGTAGCTTAAAAAGTCATTAATTACAGGGCCAGCTTGTAAGGGAGGTTAAGGTGGCTTTTTCACCAAGGTAATGAGCCAGTATGCACAGCGGCTGGGCAGATTTTGATGCGATAATAGAAGGGATGAACACCATTTTTCCATCTTTGCTCAATGACAACACTGGTTGAGAGAAGAGAGATGCTTTTTCATGGTCGTTGAATAAAAAAAAAAATTCTTAAGAGGCAGCAGATAATTGAATTCCAAACAGTTTTCTTTGTATAGTTGGCAGCACGTTACGCGTGAGGTGCAAATGGCCTCAGCCAAATGCGGATGACATCAAAATGATATGTATGGTGGTAGCACAGAATGTACCGTGCTTGCACATGCAAATGTGCATGTACATTCTTAGGGTTTTCATTTTATTATCAGGGGTGATGGTTGGATGGCTTTCTGCTTATTTGCCATTAGTCTGTTGCACTGGTTTTCAATTCACATCACAAGACATGTTATTTATCGTACTGTAACGCATGCTAGCTTTAAGGCCAAGCATGTTACACACATAAGGAATTTGTTTCCAGTACAGAACCGAGGCAGCCATCTGTGGCACCAACTCACACCGATGGCTCTAACCATTGGGGGCAACTTGGGGGGATCAGTGTCTTGTCTAAAGACACTTCAACATGTGGACTGCAGGCACCATGATTCGAACCTCTAACCCTCTGGCTGGGAGATGATCACTCTACCCACAGAACCAAAGTCATCCCAAAGGAAGGAGCCAGAGACAGAAGTTGCCCTTTTCTCTTTTATTTTCACAAGCACGCGCATGTGGGCAACCTCACCAACAGCCAGAACACCAAACAATCCCGCCCAAAGGGGCATTATGGGGGATGTGGCCAAGTGTCTCTCTGCCCTCAACGCTACAGTACTGATTACCTGCTGAGGATTTCACATACAAAAATGCACACTCTACAATTGTTATTTCACAATTGCCAATCTTCTGCGAGCACAATATAGATGCATGAAATCTATATAGAGTAAACAGTCTGTTTCTCACAAAGAAATATTGGGCCTTCATCGGTGTCTGTTGAGAAATATGGTACATAGAACCTTAAGCCGAGTGATTTGCTTGAATACAAGCTTGTTGTCTAAAGCTCCCTTCTATCGATCAGAGTAAACAAAACACACACCCTTTCCTTTTAGACTGCCACAGAGCACATCCAACCAAACATATTTGTCTTGTGACCTCTAACCCCCAAGGTGAGTGAGAATAGAGTGAGAGCAAGAGAGGAAGAAGAACAGGAGGAGGGTAGTTGCAGTGGTTGCTCAGTGACTTTGGAGACTAGGCTAGATTGAGTTCACATTTAATGATGGTGGAGATAGTCTTTCAGTAGGGGGAAATGCCAGAGCTCAGCAGTTTGTTTTGTGTAGCTCTAAGAGCTTCCTGTGTCAGGTTCAGGTTGCCTGTCTCTCTCCTGAGCAGTGGCCTATTGTCTCCAAGCCTCAAGAGACAGCGCAGTGCTGGGTGGTTGGCAGCTCAGCCTGGCCCCTCTGCCACAGCAAACCTAAACTCCACAGGGGATTTTTCCGGGTGACTTTAAGGAATCTCATAACAACACTTGTGCGTGTGTCCCATTGTAAAATTAATTGCCCTCACGTGTGCACACAGTTAGAACACTCACACACAAATAAAACTTCAACGAAGGATTTGTAATTCATTTTCAAAGTGTGGTGGATGTGTTTTATCATGTCAGGCCACATGCAGTTTTGTTTATTGAGTTATGGAAATTTACATTCATATGACACTCTGCACGCCAGTCTCTGGGTTTTGTATGCTTGTAGTAGTGAAAGTTTTTGAAATAGAAAATAAGAAGTGAACCTGCTATTTTCCCAGAATTTTGCGTCACTTTGTGAGTTTTTACTTCACACCAGAGATAAAATATAGATGTAAAGAATTTAATAATTTAAAAAATTTATTGATAGCAGGTTCAATATATACATGCATAAAGTACAGACAGAGGTGGAACGTAACTAAGCACACTTACTTTACTTAAGCACAGTTTTGTGTGTTTTGTAGTTTAAGTACATTTTATGCTAATACTTTTGTACTTTTACTTACATAACATTTTGAATGCAGGACTTTCACTTGTAACAGGCTATGTTTACACTGCGTTATTGCTACTTTTACTTAAGAAAACAATCTGAGTACTTCTTCCATCACTGCACACAGACTATACATACAGAGATGCACACACATACAGTACACCAGTAAAAACATAACCAGGGGATAAAAGTCATTAAAGTTGTTTTTTTTGTCAATACTGTCAGTGAGTTATCATGTTTCCATCTCATCTTGTATTGCACCCAATGGCTAACACATATTTGATTCATAAATGTCAGTTTCCACTTCCCGTGCCATTGTGATACTGTATAATAGAATCAATTCATTGCCTTCTGTAAAAACTGTACCTTTTTTCAGAGCTTCACTATAATTCGATTTTTGTCAAAGATTACCAATAACATGCAACTGTGATAGATTTTTCTCGGCTGAGAGGTCAGAGGATAAGGCATTGACCTTATTGGAGCAATAGAAGATGCTGCTTCTTTCTACAGAGGCGTGGCTGATCCAGACACAGGCCAAACAATCCCAAAGGCCTTTTGCTTTGCAGCCAAATTGAATTAAAACAGCTTCATTCTGCTGCAAATGGAAAAAAAGAAGTGCTTGAGCAAGTACAGTCCAGACAGAGCTGAAGTCCTGCTGCTGACCCGAAAGTGAGACAGCTCTCAAGTTCACACTGAGCAACACACACAGATGTACACATTCCTCTTCCTTCCTCTGCATTTACTCTCTTTCTCTTGCTATTTTCCCCTCACTCCCCCTGGTTCTGAACCTGACATTCAAAAGCTGTTTACAGTATGAATAGCTGAAAAGGCTCCCGTTACAGGGGCTGTGACTGGTGAAAGCCGATCTGTCTGGCTGAGGAGAACAGCCTTGGCCCAGGGGTTAATCACCAGACCCAGCACATTGGCCACTCTGTCCACACAGACACACATATACACGTAGCCTATACAGATATTTACCCAAATGCAAACACTGCCCACTCTGTCCCCACAGTGCAGCTGTAACAAGACCAGCCAGATTTGGAGGTTAAGAAAGACAGCCCAACCACTTTGAAGTTGACTGGCACCCATCAGGATTGGGGCCCTTAAAGAAGAGAGCTGACTGATGTTCAGGGTCAAAGCTGACTAATCTCTTCTTTTAACCCACTGCTAAATGGTGATCTTGAGTTGTGAACAACTCTATAGCCGCATTTGAAAACAGGCCTTTTCCGAACTACTGATTGGACAAATTCTGAATATACATTAACCCATTATTGTGAAATAATGAAACCATTAGTTGGGTGAATTTAGTGTAGCTATTATGCATGCTCATGTTTAGATTGGTTTCATCTTGACTTAATGCATCAGTGGTGTTATTGTGAGGGAGTCATTCCACAAAATAATCAGTTGGCAATAAACCCTGATAAAGCACAGCAAGCAGCAACTAGACCATCCAATAAAAAGAAAAAAGTGTAAATGAACAATTTTCTTTCCTTTTAAAACACTCATTATAAAGTCAAGTGCATCATAACTTGAATAAAAGTGAGGACAAACCAAAATTAATATGCAAACCTGATGGTAATTTTCAGATCCCCATCAAATTGTATTAGTTAGCACAGCTTCTAGAGGAGGCAACTTTAGACACGTCTTCTTAACGATGTTTCAGGAATCATTCCAGTTCCCATTTACTACAGCTAAGCATCCAAATAGGTAGCTAATGTTACATTTTCTGGCCTCTAAAAGCCATTGAAAACATTTGATACTGCCAGCAGTTTTGCTCTGTTTCCAAGAAACATGCCTTCAGGCTGAGCCAAGTTGATCTCAGTGTAAAACAATGCATAATAAAAGAGACTAGAAAAAAAAAACCCAAACTCAATCTAAATCACTTCACTTTAAAAGCCTATTTGTGTTCCACTATCCACAAATTCAGGGTGAATATATGGGATCCCTGACAAGCCTGTTCTGTACAATCCACTTATCTCACTTGTAGCATCTGGGCATGGATATGATGGAGTGGATGCCATCCAACATGGCACCATGACAAAGTCAACAGTATAGTGTGCTCCACACGAGGACAATTGGCTTAATCATCTCTCACTGTCTATCCCTTTCCAAGCTGTCCATTAACTGTGGGTGCAGTGATGACCCTAATTCCACTGTAAACACAGACAATGACAAGTCCAGAGCACACAACCAGATGACGCCAATTTGAAACTAAAGTCAAACCTGCTCTGTGCATTTGCTTGTTCAGCTCATTTGTTACAGTCAGAGATGATAGTTTTTTCAGTCCTGAAGATCAGCAAAGAAAAAGCCAGACGTCGCTTTTTAAAGTTTGATAGTATTTGGGGAAATATTTATGACAGAATTAGACCAGAGCGTTTGAAAACTCTGACAACTACAGGCCAATTTGATAAATGATCTGCAGGTGTTGATAGCTTTCATGACCACCGCCAGTCATCTTGTTTCTAAGTACATTAGCAGACCTGACCCCAGATGCGCATTAATGTTCTAGCATGTTCCACTCTTTGTTTATTCAGTGTACTGTGTGTATGTGCACAGCGTAATTGTGTAATGCCCAGAGACAAATTTTGTCCTGGAGTTGGATGTTGTTTGCCAAGTGTTAAGCTCATCAGTGTTCTGTGCTGATCCTCAGGGGACGGTCTTCATTTGTATCTTTTGTTTATCAAGATGTTTGAATATTAACATGGGCCATTTTTCCAGTCATAATGAAGCAGCACTCCATGTCCACACATTTGCACATTTACATAGTGCTCTGTAATTCTGTCTCTCTCTGTCTTAATTTCCTGCTAGATGCATGCCATGAGAGCTATCATTTGCATATGTGTAAAAGGTCTTCAGTCTGGAGAACACCTCCCCTTCTTTCTTTGTATTCAAATATTTGTTTGTTTATGCATCAATTGCATTGGGCGTAAACAACATTAACGTTACGGTCTGCTGCTGTTGTGCTGGTTTAAATTTACATGTGTCGGACAACATGGACCCGAAGACAAAGATGTTAATCGCTCCCACTAATCAGCATTCCT
>NW_018127893.1:2723887-2728608 GCF_001952655.1 Monopterus albus | reverse complement strand
CACTACTGGTATCTTTACAGCCATGCTATTGCAGTGTGAGCCACTGATTTGCCTTGTCAACTATTCGCCATAGTCCCTGACAGGTGCTGGTGACAGCAATGTTTATACTCTCGATCCCTCTAGCGCAAAACTTTAATATTCATGTTTGCCGATAAAGGGAATTACTTCTTGATTGCTTGGAGGAACACTGATACATCTGCTAGATAGTGAAAGGCACTAGTTTGAGGATTCAGATCGTTTTTTATTTGTTTGTTTATTTATTTTGGCTGGGCTGAACTTTATCTGGGAGCGAAGTCTATTAGATGCAGTTATTTCTTATCTCACTTGGCACACATTTGTTACAATATGCATGATCTGCTGGGGGGCGAGATAGAAAAACAAGCGAATACCCACAAAAGCATACTGTACACAAGACATTTTGTGCAACAATGGCAGATACTGTACGGTGTCTATTTTAATTCAAGAAACCGTTCAGTCTATAATTTCTTCAGATTCACCTGACATGCTGTTGAAATGAACAGTACTCCCATTGTCAAAAATCCTGCTAATGCTTGAATTTGAAACTGATACAGACACAAAATAACACACTGATACAGTGCCCCTTTCAGATGTTGATTTGTTGCATCATTCAAGTCAAAAATAAAAATTTGACACGGGCCTGTATTATGAAGCTGCCTGTGTGACTGCCTGACCTGGATCTGCAGTGTTTTTCTACTGACACTGGCATCTCTGGGTAAAGAATGACTCTCATTTCTTTGGACACGGTACTGTGTCCACTCCCCCGAATCCGGGCGGCCATTCCATTTCATGGTGCATCGCCCCCTGCGAGTGATTATGCCATTCTTTCAGGTGCAGAGGAGGAAATGTTTGGTGAAACTGATGTCCCTGTCAGCGCTGTGTGGCTCTTCCTTCTTTTGCCAGAGCATGTCACCTCGCTGATTGGTGAATTACCATTCCTCTGTGAAGAACAACTCCACCCCTGTCTGCGCCTCACTGTCGCTGGCAGCAAATGAGGAGCTGCCTATGTTACAGAGGTGATGCTCTCCTGGCCTCATTTGCATCGGCTGAGCGGAAATCAAAGGGTTTAATACTGAGGCAAAGCTGGTAAATAATGAAGGTGTCAACACATTAAACACACATGCAGGCACACCCACCACCACACAAACACCCTGTGCCCAAAGACTGACTGAGAAGCAAAAGTACAAAATAATTGCCACCACATTAATGAAGGATGTGATGCTGAGGGATTTGATGTGCTACTCTTTAAAACCAATAAATGATGACAGCATTTTATTTCTTTGAATGACAGCGAAAAGAGAATATGCAAGGAAAGAAGAAACAAATAATTAGGTTTGTATATTTGCAGTAATGAATTAGTCATTAGTTGATTCTTTGAGCAGCTGAGATGACAAAATGAAATCTACTCTGCATTTCTGTGAAATTAACACTCAAAGTCTGGCCCATTTACTTCTATAGTCCCTTAGTCACTTACTCTCCACATTTATTCTTAAACCCCAAATCCCACAAGTTCCTAAAAGCAAAGATGACACTAAGCCGATGTTTCTGCAATTATTCAGAGCCTCTTTCTACACACATAGTCCGCCATTTATGTGTGATGTCATCACTGACATTCTTAACGTGATACAATCAGTTGCTGTCTTGAAAATGTCCAGATGCACACACACACACAGTGAGTTATTTTGTTTATATAATTATTTTCCTTTACTAACAGAAAACAAACACAAGAGAGTGAAGAGTGAGTGTGCGGTTGTGTTTGCTTGAGAATTCCTATATGCCTAGACTGTCTGTTTATGCATAAATGGCAAATAAAAATCTTGACTTGACTTGTGTGTGTGGTGATGATGGAAGTTGTATATTTGAGTATGTGCGCATTTATGTGAGGCCTGGTGGCTGAAGCTGTGCGTATATAGTCACTAATGCAAGTCTGTGTGCAAACTCTGCAGTGAATGTGTGTCTTATGTTTTTGTGCCTGTGCCCTAGCAGGACAGTGGAGCACTAGGATTCTGCTATAGGTTTGTGTTGGCCTATTGTAGACCAGAGACGCTGGCTCAATAGACTGGAATCCTTCGGAGCACCAGGGCCATCTGATTCCCCCGCTGCCTAAGCACTGAACTAAATGCTCCTACATTATTCATGTGTATATCACTTTATTGCTGTGCAAGGTTTTCAGTCAAAGTTTCTGCCGCACCATTTACCTACCCCCTAGACATTAACTAACAAACATTCCCCAGTCCCTTACGCTCTCTCACTGATCCCTTGTTCAATGATGATGGCATAATATTGTCTAAAGCAGTGATTCCCTGCTGAGTCAGCCTTCTCCTTAGTCATTAAGTTGTGATACACACATTTAACTTTGTGCCCATGCAATTTGAGTTCACAAACTAAAAAAAAAACAAAACAAAATAACCAGGGTGCAACTGGCCTTTAAATCCAGTCAAATAAATTGTTGCAGCTAGCAAGAGCAATCAAGGCTTAAAAATCAATGACATTAAAAGCATTGTTAAAGCAATTAGAGCACTTTTAGGCTGGAGTTTTTCTACAGCACAGCATGTTAATAACCCAGATTATAATGTGAATGGGACAATAAAAGTGTTGCTCTTTCAAAAAGTTGTATTCCTGGGATGTTTCAAGCCAGGCCATATATATGCTTTGCTGTATATAACATATAGGGGTTGCTGCAAAAAAGAAAGTCTAAACTGAGTTAATTAAAAGCTGTGTAACTGTTAATGGTCCAGGTGGAAATAAATAACAGAAGGGGAGTTTTACTGGAAACTTTAGTTCATAATCTAGGTGTTATCCGCTTGGTGTAGCCTCGTCAAACTTTTTTTTTTTTTTTTTTTGTAGACAGAAACAAATAAGAAAATAAATGCAGATGAAAGCACAAGTTTTAAAATGTTTTCTTGAAAATATTTAATTTAAAACCGGAAACAGGAAGCGTTCCAACCACAGGTACTTAGTTGATTGTTTACTGTCAATAAAGTTACTACAAAACCTATTTCTGCTAACAAGGAATGCAGTGTGGCTGTATGATAATTCACTGTTAAAACAAGTCCAGACATTTAGTTAATTATATTGGTTTTATAGACGTTCAACCCAGTCACCTGTCACTGAAAAGGTGGAGGGGGTGGGTTTTTATACTGCATGACAGGCAGGTGAACACTGTTGAAGTTGGAATAATGAGAATACGGTTAGGTTAGGTCTGTAACTTTGGTTAACACAGAGTTAAACCACCTGCTTGAGGAGTTACATAAGGTAAATACATGCACGTGTTTGTACCACTGTACAATTCGACACCAATATTAGCATGCTAGCGATTTTAGCATAGCTCTCAATGTGGTGAGGTTAGCAGCTTATATTGCCGTATATTGTTAGTGTGTGTTGACTATGCTAAAGCCAAAACTTGGTATATGAGCTTCGGTAAAGTGACCACTGAATCGCATATTTATACTCATTAGATACAGAAGACCTGAAAACTACTTGCACCCTGGCAGGAGTATGATGCTTCCTAGTGTTGCACCCATCCCTTGGCCCTTTGTAGGCTGCTTCAGGGTCCAGCCCTTTTCCATGTTCCTCTTGGTCAAGCTTCAGGTGGCAGCCCTTGAATATGTGAGTAATAATTTGCATTACACGTTTTTAAATATAAGCATATGAATTAGTCATTTGTTTTATATTAACACACTCCACATCTCAGGCTAGCGTCATTTTATTGGCCTGCCATTTAAAGGACATTTATTTTGAGATGTAGGTGTGCAGGTGTGTGCCCCCTTAGTTCAATATTGTTGATAGGTCAAAATAGTTGGAAATAAACACTCGACACAGCTTCCTGATTGGAATCAAATGTTATAGTCACTGATTATCCATTTTGTTCACTTTTTCCCCTTAGATGAAAGTCAGTCATTACCTTCATACAACCTGATGTTCAGCTTTGATTCTCACTGTCTTCAGTTGGAACAGTTCACTTGGAATATACTTTTAATGAGGAAGTAAAGCACAGCTCAGCTGAAAATGGTGCACCCGTTCACTAGTGTTGTGGAGTCCCAAAAGTAGTGATCAGCGGTGATATAATGCAGTTAGTTCACTCATTTGTATATGTACTGACCGCCTCTACTAAGAAATTCATGGTATACTGAAGCTTTTGAGAAAGCCACTTTGTTAAAATTTTAGCATCTCATTATCATGGAACCTTGTACATCATCTACTGTGATTCTTCAGAAAACATTTGAACCTTCCAAGGAATGCTTTTCCCCCCACATGATTTCTAAATACCTTTATGGCCATTAATCCCTGATGGACATAGGTAAAAGGGAATTGATTCTAGTAGTGTTGGTATGATTTGACTGGGTTTTGTGGTGCTATGACATCATGGAAAATTGTGTCATTTGTGTGACCAGTGGGAAAAATCTTACTTTCTTTGCCATGTTGAGGAGCATGTCAACTTTTTTGTCTCTGCTGCTATAAAGTTGATCCTTGGGGACTAGTATGACTTGCAAGCGAGTGTTGCATGACCGGCGGAAGCAGCTGAAGAAGCTACTTTTTTGTGAGCCTCACTACTTGATAGTGTTGCTAGTTATTTTGCAGTTGGGAACACTGGTTTAAGTTTGCTGATCCAGAAATTCGATGCACAAGACAATGTTCTCCTTTCTTCTTTTTAAATTTACAAAGCCATTGAAGGCTTGTTGGGCAGTTCACATACTGTTCTA
>NW_018127893.1:2722453-2723730 GCF_001952655.1 Monopterus albus | reverse complement strand
TATATATATATATATATTTCTATATTTGTTTATTTATTTTTAACCCTAACCCTATTGTACACGCATACTGAAAGCCCCCTGTACCACAGTCAGATTCCTCGGGTGTCCAACATACTTGGTAAATAAAGCTGATTCTGATTCACTTCAAATGGATCCACAGTCTGCTTTTGAACTGGAACCCACCATTCGGGGCCAACCAGTTGGTCTGCAGGAGCCCTTATCGATATGGTCTGGACTGCAGTATGTTGAATGGAAAGAGGGGCCTGTATGGAGAGATAGAGCTAATATTCTTCTCGTTGGGGCCTTACAATGCAAGGTCATTCCATAGATCAGGAGATATACTCAGGCCACTCTTCTGTTCCCCCTGGTGCAAAACAGTGAACATGGAGATTTTCCAGCCCTAGCAACAGATAAACATACAGGAAAGGAGAGGAAGAGCAGAGCAGACCAGAGAGCCGGGTTGTTACCGTGGAGTACTGTTGAAGATAATGTGGTATGACACGTCATTTCGGTCTGACTGTTTTAACACAAGCTGCTTTAAGCCATACACAGGGAAAATGCAAGTGTGCGCTAATTACCTGAGAGAGTCAAACAGAAAGGGTGAGAAAGGAAAAGAGAGAAACCACCAACAAAACCTCCACGTCTTCTGACCTGCATTATCTTCCTGGTCAACACAGTGCAGCATTGGCCTGCCCTTATTGTGTTGCTGCTCCAGTCTGACATGTTTGGTGGCAGTTCAGCTTTGATACGACAACACTCATTTAGCCATTCAAGTCCACTTGTCTGTGTGCTTCATTGTGTTCTCTCAGTCCTCGGACCGTTTGCTTTCATTTGGATCTGAGCGGGAAAAGAAAAGAAGGGCGGTCCCACTGGGGGAGGTTTCTGAGTGATCGACATTGTCTGAAGAATTGCTGTAAAGCGCTGGCAAGCTAATTGGACTCTTACCAAATCAGAGCCCCCATCCAAAGTGTGTTTCAAATTAACCACTAACAAAGTGTGACTGAAAGGCCTTTAAAGTTTCAGCTCCATGCTTAGCTCATCTTCTCTGAAACACAATATCAGAATTTTGAAATTACGAATAATAAATATAATAAAAAAACAAACAACTCCCTACCTTGCTGAGTTGCATCAGAACCTGCTTATTGTCTCTGCTGGGTGCGAAGGCCATAGCTCAAATTGCCTCAGTCAAAGCATCTATGCTCTTTGTGTGCAACAATAGAAGGTGACAAAATATAAAAGACAGCTTTTCTAAAATGTCAGACGGTTGGGGTCCTGCT
>NW_018127893.1:2719404-2722405 GCF_001952655.1 Monopterus albus | reverse complement strand
GATAAAGCTACCTTTGACAATGCTGCATGTTGTCACCATGACATTTGGTCACCCTTCTTTTTTCACTCACCTGGCTCGCTGCTGAATAGGAATGTAACAATGAGATTTAATAGAGGATCAATAGCTACACTCCAATGATACATGCACTTCCAGAATGAATGCTGATGAATGAAAACAAACCCCTGCATAGCATATTTGTAGTTCGCACACTGTCTGTAATAGCTGTGCCGGTTTTGTTTCAGTCCAATTTTTCCACCTGTGTGTTTTTCATTCTCTCTATCCTTACAATCATTTAAAGGTTATATGCATGATTTAATCAAGGCTATGACGGTAATTTCAGCCCAACCTGTTGTGTATTTATGAAGAGCGTGTGTGTGTGTGTGCTCGCGTCTGTGTGATCTCATGTCAACGAATTGTTTGCATTTCATTCAGTGGATATACTATGTATAATAAATACTGAAAATGAACTGATCTTTACCACATGTCTGTGGTGTATACTAAGTTATGTTTCTGGTATGTACGTTCAGTGTTTGTACTGTGTGCACGGATTTGTGACTGGGATGTACCGGTGTGATTTATTTGTCTTTTTGAATTTAGTTAATATACATGAATTGTTTACTGTACACGTTGAATGCACTGTATTGGTCTGGAGTCCTGCTATGCATATGTGTGTGAAGGCATGCAGGTGTAACTATATATATATATATATATATATATAACACACTGCATCCTCTAGCCTGCTGTTGTTTGATAGTCAGATCAATGCATTGTGGTGTCTGGGCACTGGGCCCTGTGTCTGGGCCCCTGTGTGACTGATACCTCGAATGCACAGTGTATATATAAAACACACTGCATCCTCTAGCCTGCTGTTGTTTGATAGTCAGATCAATGCATTGTGGTGTCTGGGCACTGGGCCTTGTGTCTGGGCCCCTGTGTGACTGATACCTCGAATGCACAGTGTTTAAACATCTCTCCACGTGTTTCTCTTTTGATCAGCGTCTGCCATTCTTACTGATTTTCCATATCACTGATGCTTGTCAAGGAATTAATTACCTGGATCATTGCTCCACTGACTCCAGCGCCAGCTGCAGGGTTCACCAGAGAGACCTTGGCATTCTCCCAGCATTCCCAGCTAATCACCCACAATCCATTTCAAAGTCAACCTGATTGGTCTGCTATCCAGAGAATAATGTGGAATTAGACTGCATCCTGACACTAACAATTTAATATTTGCATACAGTATATGGCAGATTAGCTTGCAGGAGCCTGCCAGCGGGAGGTGAATATCAGCATCAGCGCCAGTGCTAATGGCAGTTGCCTCCTACACTTTATTAGAAAAGTAATGGTGTAAAGCACAGTGCATCCTTACTGTTATTAGCTGACGTGGAATGCAATGTGTTCATTAATCATGGGTGATGAACATTCCAATCTGCACAGCTTTTTCAGAAGGTGAGAAGAGGGAATGATTTATCTGAAGTGATCCTAGAAATTTAGTGCTTAATATTGGAACTGCATTTTTAGTAAGAGGGACGCCTAAATGTGTGGTACTTGTAGACTGCAGATGTGTGAATGCCACAAAATAGACACAACATATTTAAGATGGGTACGCCTTCAGGGTAAATCTGGCCATGCACCTTGCTGTGATGATACATAGGCGGAGAGGCTATAAATACACCCAGTGTGCTTGTTGGTTTGTCTGTTGGCCTGTCCGTCTGCCTGCTTGCTGGAATGTCTGCGAGGTTGCAGCAGCATGACGTCAGCCGGGCTCAGAGCACTCGTTGACCTCTGTCACAGCAAGAGGAGTGCAATACACTCCAGACAGCCATAAAAACGTGCTGACGATGCAGGTAGGGCATACACACAGAGACCTGAGTGCAGAAGGAGACATGTAACAACATGTTGCAGTACAGTCAGGGGTGGACTATCAGAGAGCAGTACAGACAGGCTGGATGGTGGAGAGCAAGGCTCACAGAGATCTGTGCTGACAGGTTATACAAAAATGGAAATCACTTAACGAAGAGGAATATTATTCAGAGAGAGAGAGAGACATAAATAAAACAGAGTTTCTCTTGATAATGTGCACTTACAGTATAGCCACCTTCAAACACAAAAACACACACTAGGACTGGATAAAAATATAGATTTTACAATTAATCATTACTTTTCTTTGAATGTTAATTCTTAAAATCCCCTAGAGAAAGTTTTGCATTTGCAGGTTGTGTGTCTGTGCTAAGTATCATGTATGCAGAGGTTTCTTGTAAGTGGTGCAGTTTGGATTGCATCATATATAAAATGTCTCCTTTGTGGGTAAGGAATTGTTACAACATGGACAGAAAGGTTATTTTATAACCAGGAAGTGTGTTTACTATTTAGCCTGTGAACCTTACAAAGTGTTATAGTTAAGGAAACAACCGTCTTGGTCACATGTTGAATGTAGAAAAGACACTGGTATTTATGTGATGTAAGTGAATCAGATTAAATGCAAATTAAGTGATTTTTGGATTTTGTAAATGGAAATCACATCCAACTGGGAGACCAGCGTCATTATCCAGCTCTACCACACACACAACTGCTTAATACTGGCAATGAGTAAAGACAGGACACGTATTAAAGCTACAGAAACGGGTGTACCGAATTGCTTCTGTGTCTCAAACCAGGAGTCTTGCTATTAGAATTAGAGAAGCAAGCTCTGGAGACAGTGGTAGTGTGTGTGTGTGTGTGTGTGTGTGTGTGTGTGTGTGTGTGCACGCGCTCACATGTATATCTGTCACATGTGTGCAGTCATCGTAGTCATTACCTAGTTTCCATTCCTAGCCTGAAGCAAAGTAAAAAAAAAAAGAAAAAGACAGTTTTTCATTCTGACAAGTTGTCATTCAGGTGGTTTTCTTTTTTATTCCCAGTTTCCTTCAAAGCCTGTCTTTGACTTTGCTTTCATAGTAACTCAGAGATTTCTATCAGTTTTTCTTTAGGGTGGCACAAGATAGAATTTACATGTCAGCAG
>NW_018127893.1:2710030-2719382 GCF_001952655.1 Monopterus albus | reverse complement strand
ATAAACATCAACCTCAAAGGTCTCACAGAACAATACGACACATGTGCACTATTAAAAAAAGGATCTCATTTGGCTTTATAGTTTAGCTAACACAAGATAGGGAAGTGGTTATAACTTGGGACACCTTTGGATCCATAAAAGAAAAACCCACCTTTCAGTGAGGTGAGAAATTGGCTATGAGTCATTATGCACAAACACCAAATGCCTTGGCATTTTCTTTCCCTGCCAAACAATCATCTTCCTCTCCTCTGTCTATTTGCAATTAATGATTGAATTTCAGCCCCCCAAAAATCCCATTTCTGCTTTGTGTATGTATCCCCAATATACACAGCTGCTACCAGTACACATGGCAGCATGCACAGCGAAGCTTATCTCCAGTCTTTAGATGGGGGCCTATGAAACAGTCTTGATTATTTCCCTCCTTCTCCAAAGCACCGCTGTGTGCTTAGGGATTAGAGGCTTTCCTTGGCGGCTGCACATGCACACTCATTGGCTGCAGGCGAGAACCCAACCCTCTCTCCTCGCTCAGTACTCAG
The DNA here is from genome assembly GCF_001952655.1 of Monopterus albus. NCBI lineage: Eukaryota > Metazoa > Chordata > Actinopteri > Synbranchiformes > Synbranchidae > Monopterus > Monopterus albus. The sequence goes on along the minus strand of NW_018127893.1, from coordinate 2,718,846 downwards.
CCCACCCACCCCTTCCCTCTCCTCCCTACCTCCCTCCTCATGCCCGACACACTAGCCAGTCCTAGGAGTATTACATCACCCTGATGTAATGTCTAACCAATCACAACACAGCGGCGGTAAACCTTCCAGGATTATGGAAGTCAGTAGCTCAGACTGTGTAATGAGAGAGAGAGAGAGAGAGAGAGAGACTGCCAGCATCATTCATATATATTTTCAAGAATATCCTCTGGATCAATTTTGCCCCTGTTCTCTGTTATTCCTGATGAACAGAAATATAAATACACACTGTCAAGGTGCCTTTGGAAGAGTCATTGGTACTTTTCAGGATCATTTCCTGTTGTGTTTCATTGCATTGTTTGGTAAATGTATTAATTTACTTACAGGATGAAGTATTAAGAAATGTTTTGGGACCGCTTCTTCGATTACTTCTTCTGGCAGAGATAATATGAGTAAAATGAGCCAATTATCTTGTCCTAAAAACGTATGTTGTCTGCTCCTGGATGTCAAGGTTAGGAGGTGGTCCTTGCTGTCCTCTGAGCCATGTCTGCCCATTAACTAAGCTCTTTGTTGCCCTCAGTCTCTGTGGAAGCTGAAGAGTGTCTGTCATGGTTACTGGTACATCATGGTAACACTTCTTTCTTAAGGCTTAGGCACAGACACACACTCATTGTTATATATATATATACCCTGCAGGTTCAGACAGCACAGCATCAACTTGCCATTTGCCACTTCCTGTGGTGTGCATGGTTCACAACTGCCATGCCAGTACAGTGAGTTTGCTACTGCTGCTCTGGGCACTGGAAGAGGAAACGCGCATGTCTTGAGTGACAAATGCACGTAGCTTCAATGAAATTACTGCATTATGTAGGACAGCATGGGAGTGCTCAGTTCTGCCAGGAAAGACTGATGAAGCATTGATGGGATGGCATTTGGCAACATGCTGTGGAGAAATGCTGACTTCCAGAATCAATGTTCTATACCACCTGTACTCATCTGCACTTGGGTTGTTTCACAGTGTAGTGGTGAAATTGCAGCTGTTTCAGTGTTTCCACTATTTCTTCTATATGTAGTTAGAAGGTTCATAGAATTGTCAAGGTAAAACGGTTTTGATTGGTATCAAGGGGCCTTCCACTTTACACTTTCTGAGCCCGTTGCATAGTCCAAAACATGCAAAGCAGGTTTGCAGGGAATGGTATCAGGTTAAGCCATGTATGTGTGCATGTGGCTTGATTTTACACATGTTGTGGGGACACAAATTGGTTTACACAGTTACATTGTGGGGACTAAATGTCCTTATGGGGACAAAAAAGCAAGTCCTCAAAATGTAAATCATTACATTTTAGAATGATTACTTAGATTAAGGTTAGGCTTGGGTTACAGTTAGTGTAAGGAGTGGGTTTCAGCCAGAAGTGGCGATGGTTAAAGGTTAGGACAAGCCTGCAGGAAATGAATATAAGTCATTGTCCCTTGAAGTTATGGAAACACAGTGTGTGTGTGTGTGTGTAAGAGCAGTTGAGGTAATTCTAACACATTCATACTTAAAGGCTTGTGTGCGAGCAACAGAGGGAGGGTGGTAGTGTCAGCGGTGTCAGGTTTACTTTTGCTTTAGGTCTCAGTCAGGGCGAGCACTGAGAAAACTGCAGCTGGTTTACCTGACACGCTCCTAATTCCTCCCCACCTCCTCAGAGCATTCACACCTCAGCTTTTTTGTTTTGCTTTTCTATTTGAGCCTGTGCCAGATGGGGCAAGGACACAGGAAACTGCCACATTTTTGCCTGAACACACACTTTTCTGCTGCAGCTACTGAAGCCCGAGTCAGTCCCCTTTGCTGTCATTTTTATTCTTTCTCTCCATCTTTATTCTCATTCTTTTTTCTGTCAGATCAAGCACCTCTCCCTCACCCACTCCCACTTTCCCCTTTTCATCTCATTCCCTCCTAACACACACTACCATATTCGCTGTGCAATATACTGTATGCAACTTTGGATTGCAAAACAGGTAGAAGAATGAGACGTTCAGTAGTGCAGACATCCCAACTATATTCAAGTCATTCCAAGCACAGCTTTCGAATTTCACAGCCTTGGAGAAGAGAGGGCGGGAGAGAGACAGACAGACAGAGAGAGAGGAAAGATTAATGTAAATCTCAAAACAAGGAAGGCATTAATATTTCATTAGTGCCTCTCTTTTCTCTCTGAGTGACAGAGGAGAGGAGATAGTGGCTGATTTAATGATTTTAGTCTCTCTCTCTCTCTCTCTCTCTGCCCCCTCCCCATCCCTCCAATGTCACTGCCTCCCCCAGTTTCCCAGTCAGCAGATGGGCTTAGCCTCATTTTTTTGTATGAATTCTTCACAGACCCAGCTGCACGTAATTACAGTCAATTCTGCCTTATCTCTGAAATTAAAAAAGATTAGATTATTTGTGAAAGAAATGTATGCAGCTCCTCTCGACTGATAGTGGGCACTAGACTACATTGCCAGGTTATATGCATTATACTGCCTCCCCAAACCCTCACACACACACACACACACACACACACACACACACACAGTTTATGTTTCGTAGTCCATGGGGACTTTGACTTACATGCATTTCCTGTAGACTAACCTTAACCAGAACCACTACTTGCCTAACCCTAACCCTAACCCTGACACTAACCTTAACCTAAACCTAACCTCATCCTAACCCTAAACCATGTTGCCACCCTAAAATTCAATTTCTTGCCCATGGGGACCTCAATTTAGGTCCCCACCATGAAATGGCTCCTCATGAGTTGGTATGGAGTCGGGAAGAAGTCCCCACGTAGCAGGAAAAACACATCCACACACACACACACACTTTAAGCCACAGCATGCAGATATCGACTTCTTCATTTCAGTACAGATCCTATGTCAATGCACATTATTATCTTCAAAAATCAGTCTGTTTTGACAGAATATCTCTGATGTTTTTACTTTTTTTTTTTCCAGAAACATATTATGGTTACGGATATGTATTGTGTGTATTGTGTGTATCAAAGAATATAGACTCCGCTATGAATCAACAACCAGCTTTGAACCATTGTGGAACTGATTCCATATCAGTATTGCAGATTGCCTCTTGCTTGGCTCAGATAAGATGTAGAAGGTTGTTCTGAAACACTATTTCGCACAGCTGTTGTGTTTTTGTACTGCACAGAGCATATTTTGCCAGTGTTAACACTTTTGTGTGACAATAAGGAAAGTGCAAGACTGACATAGGTATATGATAAACACACAATGTCTTTTTACCTAATTGAAAAGGTTGAGTATGAACGAGAAAAATAATTACGATATGTGAAGGTACAAATATGATTTTAATACATTTTTGAAATGGCCTAGGTTGTGGAATAATATATCAGTTTGTCTATTGATCCTCTACAGTAATGTTGTTTGATTAGTCTGCTCTGGCTTTCAGCAGAAACAGTCACTGCTGAGTGGAAAGGCAGTATAGTCCAGATTTCCCTTGAGCCGCCCAGGGGATTAGTTTACTTACCATCACCCCCAGCATCACCAATTGATTGGCTGATCGGGAGCACATTTCATTCCAGGTCATGTACTTTATTCAGCCTACATGCAGTGGATATGTTCCTCAATCTGCATAGAGCCAGCTGTTTTGTTGGGTACTGTTTGTACTGACATATTTGTTTATTTGGTTCAGTGTTGATGTTGCTGAGCTACACATCCCATTCTCTGTATTTTTAAAGAAACAAATGTAATATTTAAACACTATTTCAAAAAAAGCAAGCTGTTAGTGATATGGTTCTTATTTCTGGATTTTTTTGTTTGTTTTCTTTTTTGTTAGATGTATTTTGTGAGGTGAAGTTGAATGGATGACACAACATCATGTTGAGATGCTTCACACATTTAAATTGTAGCTTAATGTCACATGTTGAATCATTTAAGGAAAATGTCGCCTTCGCAATAGAATAGTTTCACCAGCAGCAGTATATTTAATGTTATGCATATATTATGTATTTGCATGTAATATTTGGCAAGACATGTAGCAGTTACAGATGGTTTTAAGAAACAAATAACAAAAAATATGTGGTACAAGGGGAAAAAATATGTCCTCGCTCTAATTTTCAGCAGCACAGTGCACTTCACTGGCCAGTCTGCTGTATGTGGAAGTGCTCATTCAGGATATAATGGTTTATGTACTTTGTAACAGTGTCACAATTTATGGTTTGGCTCTCAAGCATCAGTGTAGAGGAGACAATTATCGCTCATTTCTGAAAGGTAAATTTCACCACATTTACATAAATGGCTGGTAATTCTTATACAAAGGAACTTAACAATGCTGCTCAGTAATCGTGATTGAGACACCATCATCAGATCAAGTGTGGAGAAACACTTGGCAGCAATCAGATCTTCCCAGTGATTAGCTGAGCATAAGTGCAAGAGGTGCTACAGCGAGTAGACCTGTACAGTAAACAGTACATGGAACAGTATGGAACCTTTTTGTCCTTATATAAAATGCAATATAAAGAATGAACAAGTATGACATATTGTAAAAATGTAGTGTTAATATGTTGTATAGTGTGTGTGAGTGTATGCACCTGGTACTGTGGGTGTTGAAACCTGTTTACACATTCACATTGTGGATATTTGGCCTTCGTCATAAATGTATGAATTTGGAGTGATGGCTTGGTTTAAGGTTAGGGTAAAATTAGGGTTAGGTGAAGGTTAAGGATAGGAAAGTAGTGGTTATGGTTAAGGTTAGATGAAGCCTCTAGGGAAATAAATGTATGACTGGTTCAGGCAGCTTCATCTGGCGGTTCTTTCACCCTTAATCACAGACTGTGATTAGACAAAGACATTCATTAAGTAAAGCAGAGTAAAAACACATGTTTGTCCTTCAGATACACATACCTAATCAATCATTACGTACCAATTAAATCGCTGTCTGAGTGCTTTCAGAGCTATCTGATTGAACCCTCTGATGGTCGTGTTAGCAGATTGTTGACTAAGCCTTTGTTATTTCTGAGATGTGTTACATTTAAGATACTTTGTGCTCACCCTGTTTTACCATTCTGGAGACATTGTTTTGTTATTGATCATTAGTCAGTTTCACAAGGCAAAAGCACTATCAATAGAGGTGACTTTGACACTAAAACTGTCACTGTGAAAGTATAATGGAAAAAGCTCTTTAATGGTGGAGGCCACTAATGGGGAGTACACGGTTGCGTTGGATATACAGCTTGTTGAAGAGTGACATATTTCAAAATGACACTTCTTATCCCATTCTAGTACAGCCATTATACAACCACTATAAAGTGGATTTTTTCCCACTGCACATTATAATAAGCTTCATTATTGTGTGGTTAGACATCAGTTGCTGTAATGCACATAAAAACCTAAGCTATAGTGTGTGGTAGTTAAAGTATTTCACATTGAACAGTTTTATCCAAGCTGGAAAGGATGCAGACAGATGAAATACTGCAAATGCACAAAGGTTATTTGAAGCTTTACCGTGCAAGCATTTGTTCTTTACTGGTTGATGTCTGTGAAGACAGTCAAGCTGTGCTGTGTTGAGTTTAAGCAGACGTTCATGTGGAGCTAGGGAGGATTTCTCTATTCAGGCAAGGAGTAGTGAGTACACTTTACATTACCATGTGTCTTCATGAATGTGTGTGTGTGTGTGTGTGTGTGTGTGTGTGTGTGTTGGTGTGTGTGTGTGTGTGTGTGTGTAACTGCAAGAAATGTTTCAGCTCAATGACTAGACTTGTGCTGAGCAAAGTGAAGTCCTAAACTTTACACCAAGCCTCTCTGATCTACTGAGGTCTAACAGAACAGCAACATTTCTATGGACCAATATTGATGAGTCTTAACTTTCATACAGTCAATATTCCCCCACCACACACACACACACACACACACACACCAGGAAGCTTCACACACACTGTATTGTCTGTCTTGCCATCAGCTAAACAGATGTGCTCAGTCAGAGGAAATCACAGAAATAAACATACCCCAGTAGGGAGGAAATGGGCCAAACAGAGCATTTATGAGGATCAGTTTTAGTCAAGCTAGATGCGACTGACAGGCAAAAGGAGAACATCAGGAGAGATACTTCCCATGTGCCTAGAACATGCATTACATGCTTTACTTATCTATGACAGAAGGAGAGAATGGACATTGCAGAGAAAAATAATGACAGCAGTCCTTCAAATCTCCGACTTTATCACTGGCTGCTGTTGTAAGAATTTTGATTTGAAAATAATTTTCACAGCTTTTAATCAGTATGAAGTAAAAACAAATGTGCAGTTATAACGCCACATTCATATCATATTTCCATATCATAGGAAGCGCCTAAGCTGAATTTATATAAATAGGTGACATAGGATGAATGTAAAAACAGTGGTTAGATATATGTGCTGAAAAATAACAGGTGACTTGATCTCAAAATGAAACATAAGCTGGCAACAGGAATGACCTGTCAATCAAAAGTCAGTGTTTGTTCGATTGGTGTTTGACAGCATCGCCAAGCTAATCAAACAACGACCAGCCATCTAGCTCCCAAACGATCAGATACATTTCTGGCATTTCAGAAATTTGGTCGGCTGGTTTGCACGGTCCATGGTCCAAAATTAGTTCAGTGCACTTACATGAGTACAAAAACGACAACATAACAATATGGCATAGACGAGGTACCACATTTTGTGGACAAAATCAGGTGAAACGAGGCCATAACATATTTGGGCTAATGTGTTTGGACAAGGCTAATCGAGCTCTGGCAGCACTGGAGCCTACAATGTGTCATCAGTATGGTGTTATGACTGTCAGCGACAGGAGAGCTACTGACAGGACATCACACCTGTCCATCAGCTGTACAAAGTAAAATGGTTAAAAGTAACATTGTCTTTGTTTATTGGCTGACCTCAACTTTATTGGAGTTGTCAGTGAGCACACCCGCTCAGGGAATCTGTTTAAATGTCCGGTCATGGCCGACTGAGTGAACATACAGTTTGAGCAGTGAAGTGCAGGAGGGTCGATTAAAACATATAGTGTGCGTTAACACACCGCAAGGCTCCTAAGGCATCTGAAAACCTAGGGAAACCCTGCATAAGTATATGTAACCTATTGTTTATATATATTTTAAATTTCCAGTCGTCTTCCTCAGCGTTGCATTTTGTTGAATGCAGGGAGCCTTATAATATAAGTCACATTTTCACCCTCCACAAAGGGCTGCTACAATATTTGGACAGCAGTGCTCATCACATTCCCATGGATTATGGGAAGTGACGTAAATAGAAAGGTCTTTTAATCAGGTGTTTCTTTGCGTTAATGAAATGTCTCCCCCGCTATCTGACTCCCTTATGATCCATATGTTAATGTCTAATACGGAAGTATTTATCTGTTCAATTTGCCCTCGCCTCTTTCTCCACATCTCTTATCTAAAATTGTGCTGTAAATTTGGCGCTGTGAATGATTTTGCTTATCGACCTGCCCGTAGACCTTGTATTAAAATTTTGTGGCATGATTAGCCTATTTATCTATATAATTGGATTGGAGTTTGTGTCTAAGTGTGTATGTGTGAAAGCTGCTGATTTAAAAGACCAAGAGAAATAAATAAGAAGAAAGATGGCCAACACAGTTATGTCTCAGATTAATTCCATTTGCATACAATCAGTAGTTCACCCTTGAAATTTTTTGGATTTCTAATCAAGCTGGACTTGCCTATGAGATTACTGAAAAGAAAACATCCTTGGGCATGGTGTAAAAAGAGACAACATAGATTTTACTATGGTGGGGATTAGTGTCATGAGACTAGGGAGATTTGCACAGGCAAAATGTGAACACTGCGGCACAAAGCATTACAGTAGTTTCCAGCATGGCGTAATTCATGCAAACATCCCTAGGCTATTTATACCACTCCACCACTAGAATCTAATTGTGTCCAATATATAATCCAGCTAAGAGTTACAGTGGCAGGGGTTCAAGTCCTGTCGAACATGAATATTTAAGAGGTGCGGTGTTCAAGACAAGTTTGACAATTTGTGGGTGCCGCTGTTTAACTGACTTCCATTATAGATGCAGAGGTTTTAATGGGAACAATAGAGCAGATATTACGTTGAGTTCAGGACATATGCTGAACTTTTTAGAAAGATAAATTAATACATTACATTATTGTTTTGTGTGGGTGCATCTGTGTATATTTATGTGATGGGAGAGCTCTGCACGCCTTTAGGGTTTGGTCTGAGAGGCACGTCTAACATGGACTTATGCCTTTAGCTTTTGAGTAGCACAAAAACACATGCATGTGTGCACGTACGCACACACTCTTGTGCTGTTTTTGGAGCACAAAGCAAAGGAATTTCATTACCTCTCCAAAATTGATTGGGTAATGTTTTTCTGAAATCAATAGTGCCTCACTCAAGTTTACTAATTGGATGACTTGTTTTTGCTCAAGGATGTCCAAATACCAAGGTAATGTGAATTGTTATGAAACTATTGTTTATAGAGGTTAATGGCAGTGATTAATGCACCTATATTTATTTATCTCTCACAAACTCAGATGCGTTCACAAAACACAAAGTAAATATAGGTCGAGTTGCTTCCGGCTGTGAACGCCAGTAACTGGGATATTAATATCCTTATTACTGGTCATTAATGAAGCCGTCCTTATTGAGGCTCTATGAGGACAGGCTTGCCAAGTGTTTATTAATCAGGGAATAATAAGTAATCCGTGAACATTAATGGAAATGGATGAGACTAATGGATGACGCCTGCTCTCTCCCATACTTAAGCCTCAGACTTCATTACTGACAGGCAGATTAGTGGAAAGGAGAAAGAGCATA
>NW_018127893.1:2678291-2709975 GCF_001952655.1 Monopterus albus | reverse complement strand
GCGACAACATGATGGAACACTGTCAAGCTCATTTGCTCTTCAATAGACTATATGTAATTAACAGTATCCTCTCAGAGAAGGAGCTGAGAATAAAATGAAAAGACATCAAATAAATCATCTGGCAAGGTTGGTTTCTTCACTGCATCCAATCTTATTATGTCATTTTTCACCAATGCCCTCATGGCTTCGAGAGCTACATTGGATGGGTAGGTTTTTTTTTTTTTTTGGAAAATGTTGTGTAGCTGGTGGATAGATTTTTTTTTTTTTTTTTAAATCCTCTTTCACTAACCATGACAGCTTTAGTCACTTACTTCACACAGCACAAAGTTAATTTCACTGAGGCCCTGAAATGTCCTTTAACTATACTGCATGAGCACATACCCAGGCCTCTTCATAAATCATCTGGATCTAATGTGGAAGAATTCTGTAGTATTGCTTTTACATCAACGAAAGGATTAAGCACTTAGGAGAGACATGACAATACAAAATTCTCCCTGCTGCACTATAGCATGCTCTATGAAAGTCATAAGAGTGTCTGATCATGCATCCTTGCGTTCTGTATCAGTCTCTCTATCATGGATCTCCGCAAATGACTCCTTGTGGCTGCATTATTTAGATGGAATAAAATGCCAGACGGAAGGGAGGAAGGAAGCTGGGATTCAGTGTTTCATAAACCATCTAGTGTTATCGTCTAAGTGTTGACTGGAGCCTGTGACAATGACTGTAACTGCATTTCTACACTACCAAGGGGTTTATTAAGGTGAAAGACATTCAGGTTATTTAGTTTTGTTGCTGTCATTGTGTGCTGCCTGAGTGTGGGCAAAGGATGGAGAGCGTGACAAACGAGGTAAAGATGTCTGGTTCTGATTCAGTTCCTGACTTACTATTTGAAAGTGTACTTAAAAATAAATAAATAAATAAATAAAACCTTACATTTCAAATATGTTAATGAAAAAACAATGAACCAAGGCCCAAGTTAATAGTTTGAATTGTATTTATTTGCTTTCTTATTCTGGGGTAGATGAGCAGATTGTTACCACTGATGTCTGCATGATCTGAAGTTACTACTGTAACAGCTGGTTAGCTTAACATAGCACAGTGATTAGCCTGTTTATGTCTAGAGATAACAGAATTTACCAACCCTCACACAAGTTAAAATGTTAGATTTTGTTGCTGTACACAAACCATTACAACTACAATTTGCAGTTCTATGCTGGATCATTTCTTGGCTCATAATATATCCAGTTAACTATTGTATAAATAGGAGAACAGCAGGAAATCCTCATATGTATGCATGTTTATGCTAGAACCAGCTTATATTTAACATTTTTGCTTCTTAAATGACTCAGTGACTTACACGATTAATGAATCATTAAAAAGCTGCTTATTGACTAATATTTCAGTAGCTGCTGCATTACATTTCACTGTCTTTACACTTAAACTTCAGACAGAAAAAAATGTAACACAAACACACATGCCAGAAGTGGTTAGCTTCGTTTTTGCCCACACTGCAGAGACAGCAGAGGCCTGTAAAGCCTGCAGGTATGAAGAGCTACAGCTTCATTTGATGTGACACACCTAACAGTGCAGTGTCATCCCACGTATTGAGGTCGTTCAATTGTTGTAAACTCAGGACAGTATTCTAAAACAAACCGACATGTACAGAATGCTATACAGTATTTGTTTTAGGTTAAAAAAAAGATGCTAAAATCAGTTGACAGTGTGTCAGTGAGTAGATATGATTGTGTCCAATCTGAAGCAAACCCAGACCAGAAAATTTCAGGCTAAACATAGGGACCATAGTTCTTTGTCAGTGAAGCACTGGCAACAGGGCACAGACTGAGGGATCTCCGAGCCGTGTGAAAAATGCCAGCGATCATCATGCCGAAGCATTTTTTTAATTTCTGTCATGGCTGTCGCCGGCGAGCAAAGCAGAGCCCAGAAGTCTCCATCATCAGCCTCAAACCCTGGGGACAGGAGAACTCACATTATATCTGCTGTCACACATAGTCACTGTCAAGGTGTGGTGGAGAGAGAGCACACAGCAGTTTTGGTGTGATGCCGGAAACCCAGAAATACCTCAGACACCTCGTCTCGGCCCCTGGCGAGAACCAAGTTGCAGTTCTAAAAAGTGAGACATATTTCACAGTGATTTAAGGAAGAGAAACGTGTCTCTCATCTCATTTGTACTTACAAAACCCCTGTGTCTTAAAATTCTGTGTGCTGAGGTGATGGTGAAGTGTAAGGAGTTCAACAGAAGGGATATGCAGTTTAGTTAACCTTGTGTTCACTTCAGGCACTTCATGACAATTTGATAAAGAGGGTTTCATTTTAACACTGGCTCGCCCCCTCCAGGTTTTCTAATAAGAGGAACTGCCTATCAAACCTGCGCCATGGATGATGAAACTGCAGTGCAACAGAGAGGTGTGGAGCAGAGCTATGTGTATGAGTGTGCTTGTTCAGCACACATAAGCACACTCTCTCTCTCCTCGTGCACACACAGTATGCTCTGGTGACCATGTTGTGCTGATGGACTTACAGAGGGACGATGTCTCAGGAGGTGAAGCTGCAGCCCAATACAAGACAAAACAAAAAAACAAACAAAAACAACTGTAGAATTGTGCTGCCATGCTGGAGATGGAGTTAAACACAAGTGCGCGCACACACACACTAGCTCTAGAGGAATGTGGTGTCACTTCACTCATTCAGCCATGTCTGTAAATCAATTTATCACTTTTTTGTCAGTCAATTCAAGCTGCAGTACTGTATGTACTGTATCTCCATTCAGTTGGTGTAGATTTGAATAATAGTTGTCTTTCTGTAGTGGCAAGGGGAACCCGAGGAAGAGGAAGAGGAGAAGGGAGAGAAAAGGGCAGTGTTGTTGGCTGACTGGTGCAGTAGAATACCCAGTAGTTAGAATGAGTTTGTCTTTGTTTAAGGCCCTTTAGGGAGTGTATCTCATAAACCTTTCATAGTGTTGAGTGTTTCCATGAGTGTGAGACATTTTTTAATTTCAACATCTTTGATTCTCTGGAGAGAACCAAGCCGCTGCAACTTGCCACGGCACGCTTATACTGTGTTTATGCCCACCATCCGAATTCCCAGGGAACTTAAAACAGCACACTTTGTTATTCATGATCACATTAAGTTTCCATGGCTTCTTTTGCCTTTGTCAACCAATTTATGTGCTCAGGTCGTCAGTCATTCAGCATGGCACGCCGGTTACAGATTTTAATGACAGATTGGTTTAGATTGATATTCAGCACATTAACATCCAGCAGTGACTTGTGGCTCCACATGCCCTGGACCTCTGGCTCTCTCTAGCTCCGACAGCAGCAACAGCCCACCTAGATTCCAATTGCCTTAGAGAGGCCAACTCTTTTTCATATCAAGAATAGCAAATGGACTGAATGGTAGAGAGTTTGGTATAAACTTCCCCTTTTAGAGATGTGTTCAAACAAGGTGCATTTTATACTTGTTACCATATGAATAGATCTGTGTGCGGCTTTTGTTCAGCACATTATAGAGCATAGAGGCTGGTTATGTCGAATAGGAAATATATACCCATTAACTAGGAAAAAAAGCCATTTGTGCTTTCATTTATTTGTTCTGCTTCAGTTCCTGGAAATGCATTTACATGCTGAAATATTATTAGAACCAGGACATGCATACACTAATTGTAAGGTGATAGATTATCAACCAGGGTAAAGAAGCTGTAGTTTGTTCTCTGTGTTAAAATGAAGTTGCACTGCATTATCCATCTAGGTTAACTTAATTTCATCAGGGCCCACCATGATTTAAAATACATCACACATATGAGCATGTATCTGGCAGCCACTAGCATATTAACCATCAGACGCTATCTGTAACATTGAGCACAGACAAGTGAATACCACTGGGTATGTAATAGACAGTGGCACCATGGAGACATTTTGCTATACATGTGATGCTTTTCTCATCTTGGAGTAAATGGCTGAGGTTGATTAGCTGCTGTTCATTATGAGGATGGCGGGGTGAGTTGAGCCTGGCCGATCTGGTCTCCTTTCCCTTCATGTTGCTGAAGCACTGAAAGCTCAGAGCTTGGCCTTGGTCTTCATCTGATGAAATGCTACATCTGTTAAGGGAAATAGGAGGCGTGTGTGGTGTATGTGTGAGAGAGAGACAGAGGAAAAAAGAGAAAAGGAGGCAGATTTTGTAAACTGATCAATACGCTCCCCTTTACCAAGGTCCAACAGATAGAATAAGTCAGAAAGTGAGAATTGATGAGATCATAGCACTTCTTCCTCACTGCCCTGTACACCACGTTCCTCTACATGTTGAAGAGACCCATACGGCCTGTAGATCATATGATCTGTCCTGAACACAGAGCAGTAACAAGTGATCCATTTCAAGAAGAAGCAGGATCTTTTAGCTTCAGCATGAGTAGCTGAGCACCTCTGGGTTCCACAGGGGGAGATGATATATGAAGTGGCCACTCTGTTTATGGGCGAACAGTAACAGAAGAGCAGAAAAGAGAGAGAAGAGGCCAGAAAATTCAGAGTGGTCCTATGGCCCTACATGACCAAAATGTTTCTTTTCAGCCACTACACACCAACCCACACTACATGTGCAGCGCTGTTTATATTCTAACCTCTACCTACAGCTGTAGAACATGAAGGCATCGCAGGCATCATGGGTGATGTACGTCCTATTTTGGACACTAGTTTGGTGAGAAGATTCTCCTGTTCCACTGTGTTTGTGCTGATCAGGCTTTTCAGAGGCACTGATGCCTCGTGATGTGAAAAGAAACCGCCAACCCACTGTTCTCAATAAAGGTGAACTTATTTACATGAAAACACAATGACAGACATTTATCAAGTTGAGTATTGAGTGTCACAGGAAGTGCTGATGTGGGATCACTGACGAGGTCCTTTTCACATCCTCATTCCCAATAAAGAATGCACGTTTTCTACATCAGCACTCTATTGGTAAGAAGATGCACTGATAGACCACTTTGTGTTTGATAGGATTCATACGCTATAAAAACATTCTGTTGCCCACTTTTTTAGCATTTATACATCCAGTTTATTGACAGTAAAACCACATAGCCTGAGTATTGAGTTTACTGTTTGCACCTGATGTCGATTTGCTTTTAGTGTTAGTCTTTGGACTAAAAAGTATATTAAAGTCATTCCATTTTTGTTAATTTTAATCTCGGTTAAAAAAGAAGACATTTTAACAATGTAGTTATCGTACAGTGTTGTAAATAACATGCTGGCCTGCATGTGTTCTTCGTTTCTCCCAGCTGTTTTGTTCTTGTTTATCACCTTTCACATAAATTTTTATTTGTTGACAAAAAATGTAATACATTTCCTTCTCATTTTCAATAAAAGCACATTCAACAAAAAGACCTACACATTTATATGCAGTATCTCCTGTCTCTTTGTCAAGCACACATGACAATACTGTATAAAGCCTAAATTAGGAAGCCCATAATGATTGGGAACTACAGAGATCCAGATTCAACTCCATTAGCAGTGTACCGAGAAAACACCCAGCATGACTCTAACCTGCTTGCTTAGAGCCCCCCCCCCCAATAGGCAGGCATCTCCATTCCCCTGGTAAACATGCACACACACATAAACGTACAGTAACCCTCAACTCTGACCCGACTGCGCTCAGTGGATGTGTTGTGCATCTAGAAACATGAATTCCATCTATGGAGAATAAACAGATACACATGGATATTCATGCACAACACAGGGTGTAGCTTTGCATGTTATGTTCAAATGCTGTCCACTCAATCATGGTGTTCAGGCCGCGGATGAAGTGTTTTTTTTTTGTTTTTTTTACCCAAATGGAGAGGATATGAAAATAGATTTGTTTTGAAACTGGAACCCCTTATTTCCTTTGGTAAAATGTGGTGTAGTAATGAAAGTCACGGTGGTCCTGTATCTCTATAGGTTAGCGCCATTGTCATTTTAGAGTGGGTGATGTTGTGAGCGCATGTTTGTGTGAATGAGAAGCAGGAAGAGGGAGACAGACAGAGTGAAGGAAGACACCACAGTTATATGTGGCATGTTATGCAAATGAGTGGTAGTGGCCTCGTGGGAGAGCCAGCTATTTGCATGGCATTTAGTGAGGAAGCAACATCACAGCTAGCTGTTTAACAACGTGCTGTCAGACTACTGAATATGCATAAAACCTGCATTTTAACAGCATTCAAATTGTGGAACATATATAATAAGTCTTGTTAATGGTATGGATAAGGAGCAGTTTTTGCTTTCCTGAACTCATTGCAAACTGGCATTGAATGACTTGAACTGGTGATAATGCATCTATCAGAAAACAGGATGGGTTGGACCACATTTAGATTTTAAACTGGAAATCGTTAGTTTTTAGGTCATTTGAGAGCAAAATATGCAAACATATTAGCAAACACTTGCCTCTTTACACACTAAGTTGCCACAGGGCATTGTTAGCGTTTACTTGGAGTCAGGTTTCTGGGCACCTGGTGAATGGAAGTCCGATATTCACTCACTTTTAGCACTGTTTTGGTCTCCACCAATTTCTGAAAGTAATAACTGGCTCTTTGGCTGCTCCAGTATGTTCATAGGTTTTGCTAACTTTGTCTTTTGTCTCATGTCAAATGGCTTATTTTGTCTCTGAGCTTTAATATTGTTCATTGCATCTTTTGATCCATTGTTAAAAGAAAAATATTGATTAGTGCAGCTTTTAATATTAACATTTACAAACATCTTTGTGAGTGTTTATGTTCTGCAAACTGAAACTCGTAGTTTCTCATAGGAGCAATTCATAGTGGTAATTCTTGCATATCTCATAAAAATGTATATCGATTGGTTATGCTTTTATCAAGTATTTAATGTTCCTATTAGCAGTATTTTGAAATACACTATCAGTATGGTTACTGTGAACATATACAACCACGAACAAGAGTCATCATGTTACTGCATTTTATTTCAAGCTTTTCTTTGAGACCTGTTAATTAAACTGTAATACTATTAAATAATGGTTAATTTACCGTATAGTACAGTACATGCATTTGCACATAACTGAGGCTTCCATTTAATAACTGCCACTGTCACTCCAGGAGTCTCCCAGTCCGATTCCCATAGCCTTCTGTGGTTCATCATCAGGCCGTTAGCAGCGATAAAGACGAGCGTTTCAGTCAGCCTCTCATCTCAAGTTTATCACCTTTTAATGCTTTGAATAAATCCAAAGTCATAAGGCGCACGGGGGTTCGTTTTGTAAGTTATTTAATTAACTATGGAGAAATGTCTTGTTAATAACAGATTGAGGGTCATCATTAAAACATAATCTAACAGTCACGTTACTCTATCGCCACCCGTTCCCCTCAAACTGGTCATTATACGCCAAGTGACACGGTCATTGTGGTGTAGTGTCTTTCAAAGTGTTTCATCAAGAATTTTCAGTCGAAGCAAGATCAAATTGTACGATCGTGATTGATGTCATAGTGCGGAGCACAATCAAGGATGCCCGATTTGTAACAAACATCAGTAAGGCAGTTTTAAAGTGTGCTTAATGATGTATAGCTCTTTTGTTTTGCATATTTATTTGATATTCCAAGCACACTGACTTGACATGCATCTCCATGGTGATGAATTATTGAGAAGTCTTTTCAGTGAGGCAGTTGAAAAGCAACTCCATTAATAATGAACAACTCTGTGTACTCTTATAATTGTGTTATTTTCCCTGGAAAGTTGTGTGCACCAGCTTTTCGGCCTTGCTTTTGCAGGGTGGTTGTAATATGTGGACGCTGGCCAGCACAGAGGAGTGTGTTCCTTAAAGGGGACCATTTGGTGTAACTTTTAAACTTGATGGGGGATTTATCAAGTTGCTTCTGTTGGTGTTTAGCGCAGTGATTGTTCAGACTAACACACTTTGCTTGAACAGATTTGGTTTTGTTTGTCAGTGACAAGTCGGCCACTTTTTGCTCATCACTCTAGTTGTGGTTTTACACATTAGCGGTCCCTTGCCGGGCTGCACCGCACCACCATGTAATGCCGGTAGTTTCATCAAACAGAAATGGATGGGCCTGTCGCTCCAGTGCTGGTTCTGTGTGAGTATTGGCGAAGACATTTAATGTGTGTGAAAGGATGCCCTGTTGAATGACAGCCAGCCTCATCTGTGCCAGTTCCCTCCCATCACCTCCCTTCTCTCAGTTTCTGCCACTGCCTTCCTCTTTTCCCACTTTACTTCTCTCATCTTTCTGTTCCTGTAATATTTCCCATTTTGTTTTAGCACAGAGGAAGCAACTAAAACACATACTCTGTGCCCAATGTTTCAGACAAATAGCCACACAATCTCTCTCTCTCTCTTTTCTTTTTCCCCTGTTTTCTCTCATCCTGTCTAACGTGTTCTTCCTGCTGTAGGGAACAGACAGAGTATTTATCATCCCCAGGAGGATGGCGGTGATGGTGGAGGGTGCAAACTTCTCGCTTTGCTTTGCAGCAGAACACTCATTCCTCTGGGCTGGAAGGACGCCAGTTAACTGGAGATCAAACCTTGGCCCTCGGCCCGGCAGCAGACTTCCACAGCTCCCTCCCTTCACCGCCAGTTCTGGGCTGCTTCCATGTGGGCCAGCAGCAGGCAGCTTTATTGCTGGTATCTAATCTGTTGTTTGTTCTTGCGAGTGTGCCGTCGATGAGCAGAGAAGGATGTTAGCCCTGCCGGTAGCAGAGCCTCAGTGGCCTAAAGGTTCTGTTTTCCTGTCAGATTTGTAGGGATTGAATAAATAGGATAAGACATACAGACCGCTAAACACACATTTGCCGGGTGTGCATGCACTACAGTTTTGTCAGACCATAAACTAATTTAACATTTGCTTTAGCCAGTTGCAGTTTTCTTTATTTTCCATATTATATTCTCTATATTATACTAACCAGAGAGATGCAATAACTATCCCTGTCACCCCTCTGCAAGCAAGCTGAGATAGAGAAATTGTGGGGTGAGATTAGGCCTGCTAACAAGGGACCAGAAAGCGTTTTTCAGATGTCAAATTCTTTTGCTGAAAACCACAACCACTGAATGCCACAAGCAAAATATGAATAACAAGAATGTCACCTCATCAATATCTCAGCCAAGTCACAGGAGGAAAGAGAGGTAAGAGTGAGTACATAATGAAAACAGACTCAATATTTCATCACTTTGCTGATACATTTCTGCCTAACTCGTCCAATTTTGCTGACTGGAAATTCAAGTATTCAGAGTTTTTAGGTTAACACTGAGAAGCAAGATTCTTCTGAATGTTGTACTAGCGGTCTCTTCAGGCTTTTGATGCTTTACGGAAATGTTTTTAAATTAAACAGCCTGTCTGAATTCAGATACACTGGGGAAAAAAACAAATAAATAATACAGCATAAAAAACTGTTTGTGGGATACATTAACTGTCAAAATATGTTCACATCCACCAGCAAAATTGCAAAAACTATGCATTGTGTAAGACTTCCATATGGCACATACTTCCATATGGCACATTTAGCTTCCTGCTTAGTAGAAAAACTAAGAACCTGCTGCCTGTTGTCAGTACAATTCAACTGAGTCCACATTCCAAAAGGGTAAATGTTAACAAGTGAAACTAGATGCGGTGCCTGTGTCTGTGTGGGTGAATATAGGAGTGTGTAATCGATACGTACACGCAGTTACTGTGGCCTATTCGAAACATTCCTGCCTTAGGATGAGTAAAAAAGCATAAGCACACAGTGTAAATGTGGGAAGGGGTTATGTGGTTCATAGTGATATGTGATAGTGGTGGTGATGTGGAGATAGAGGGGGCTGGAGGTGGATGCAACCCTGAAATTAGTGAAATAATGATCCTGGCATCCCTGCAGTTCAGGTACACCCTAACCTCTGCCTACTTAGCCTCTGTGTGTGCGTGCGTGTGTATCTGTGCGCTTACAGACAGTGCAACTGTACTAAAAGTGCAGGGGTGAAATGGCAGTTCCCAGCTTTCAGTCTGACCTGCAGGTTAGCCACTATACCTTTGCATGACCAGCTGTTAAAATTAGGAGCAAACAAGGTGCTCTTTAAAAACAAGGGCTAACATCCAAAGCTGAGTCTCTCTGAGGTGAATAATTCATATTAAAAACATCACTCATAAAAGCACTAAAAATATGCCCAGAGCTCTGAAGACCCTAAATGTGCCAAGCTGTGGAAGGCTTGTGTAAAGGGGGGGATATCCTAAAGCTTGTAGAAATAGGTGCACAAAGTCATGGAGCTGAATGTCCCCATGCATTATTATTACTTTCTTAATCATTTGAGATTGGATATACTCGATATATTCTTAAGTAAACAGGTCACTGAGCTTGGAGCGACTATTATTCAGTGAGTCGCACTATTTTTTCTCTTTACAGCTACGTGCCTATTCAATCTCATTTTAAACCGGCTTTGCACTGCGACAAAGAAAATAAAGCGTCTTGTATTTTTCCTATGTAGAACACACATCGGAGTAATAGTAGAAAATGTTGATCTCACAACAATCCCTCTTTGTGTATAATTCTACTTGCAAATGAATGAGGTTTGAATCAGTGAAACCGTTGCGGTAAGATAATGGGACTTTGGTGAGTCCAAATGCATAAAGAGAAAATACACTTCAACCATTCATTCTGGTTAGAGGACATGAGTTATTATTATACTTTACAAATGCTATATGTAGCTGCCAGTGCCCCAGTAAAATAGGCCAGTAGATTGTGTTTGCTTCTAATCTCTGATCAGATGGTGGTTTCATCCAAGGCTATTAATGTGCTGATCCACTAATTGGAAGAGCTTGCTCTCTTAATGCAGTGGCCTTCTAAATGTGTCCATCCCAGTAATTTAATAATGGCCATTTCATGCTACTCTGACTTTTCAAACAGCTTGCTCGGGGCTGCTACAGGGACTGGTTATTGATTGCAACTCCTAGCCAGCTTGGGCTATGCTGTGGGTGAGAGAGACCGATCAGCCTGCTTCCCAGAGTCCAGATGCCGCCACAACAGATGAGAGCTTCAAATGGAGGGGAGGGGTGGGGAATAAATCTGGAGTAGAAATGTTATAGAACTCTGAAATGAAGACATAGGAGCTCTTCAATAGCTTCATGTACAGCTCTGTGGTGCCAGTGTCTGAGGAATAATGACGACAGGGCCGAGGAGGAGAGATAAGAGGAAGAGTGATGGGGGTCAGGCTGCAGCGTTGCTGGCAGCCCGCACGGACCTCACACACCACCTCCTCCTAGTCCAACAAGCTGTCTAGGATGCCGTTTGTTTGCACAAGGTGATAAATAATTTGGCCTGCACTGACATGGATTAATGTGACCCTTAGTCCTCCTTTCCCCATTCTGCGTTCGGTCACAGAAATGTTTGCCCCTCACACTGGCTCTACATTAATGGCCAAAATGCATGAAATTCTTATCAGCTTTCAAAGTCAGGGACCAATAAATGACCCTGCTGGTACACAGAAGCTATCATCAAACCTAAAGATGCTTTTATGTATTTAAAGCTACATGTTCCTTGAGGCGTTTAAAATAATTCTAACAGAGTTCTGTACCTCCCAGTGTGTTTTTGAACACCTTTAAAACAATGATGACATTACTAATCGCACTCGGTAATTGCAAGTACGTAACATAACATAACTGTGGAGTCAAAAGTCAGTAGTGATTTCTATTTATTTATTTGTTTTTTTCCTGTAACGAATTTGGCACATCTGGCATCATTTGTAGAAAGCTCCTGCTTGCTTGGGAGCAAAAACTGACACCTTCTCCACATTGTAAAAGACCAGCACACTCATCTTCTGAACAAACTATCTTATACTACTCAGCAAATTAGAAGGTGTTTTCTTGTCTTCTATCCAGTTTTCACAGGGGTATTTCTTTTCAAACTGCATTATTAGAGGCTCTTTAAAATATCTAAGATGTTTCTTGTTTCAATAATTAAACAGTGTACAGCTAAGGGCGCTCATTGTAACTCTTAATGTGCATGCCCCGTGGCCTTTATCTTTGATCTTTCATGCTACTCGGTGTGCTTTTGCATAATTTTTACTATAACAAGAAACACTTGAGCTGTTATATCTTTCCTCCTCTCTCCTGTTTTCTCATAGATTAAACAGGGGAATGTTTTCACTCTTCTGTTTTTACAGATATTAGATACAGAGAGTGCAAGTTTGATGCACAGTTGAGGACTAACACACTGACATTGTAGGTGCCATCAGTGGTCATATTTTTCATACATGAGTGACTTCAGTGGCAAGGTGCCTGTTTGTGTCGTTGAGGGCGGTTCTTGTGTTTTGTGTGTTTAATTCCATTGAGGTCTGTATATCTGTGAGTGCGTATGTGTGTATTTTTCTTTGGGAGTTGTAGTGTAGCCCTTGCAGAGCCTCAGCATCCATAGTCCAGGCCCCTACAGGAACTCCCCACCTCATGAAACAGTGTTTACCCTAGAGCTTGGCTACCTCAACTATACAGATCCCACATCTCCCTCTCCCTCTCTCTCTCTATCTCACACACACACACCCCCAGTTTCTTAAGAAGATGGAAGATGCATAAAACTCTAAAACAGAACCATTATGAATAGTGCACGAGCTTGATTTTGACCACTAGATAGCCATAAATTGACATTAACATGTTTGCATATAACATTTTATGTATTTTTATAGCATCTGTGTTGTCTATACTGTAATACATAGATTAATTACTCATGCATCTATAAACCATCATGTCAGCCTTTAGATAAGTAATCAGAAATCACTTAGTTTATCACACCAATATCAAAAGCTACAAAGTTGTTTACAATGAAGGATCAAATGATGTTATGGAAATGAGGTGATCACACAATGGCCAACAATACAGTATAAACAACATAAAGATAATAACACACAAACCCTATCAAAAACTAGTTTTTATTTCAATTAACTGCCGTAATTATTTTATTACATGAACTAAAACAGTGTCTTAACATACAGTGTGTTTCATAAGTACATGGTAATGTGTGGGATGGCGTATGTTTAGTGCTCACACATCAGTTATCTACTGTATAACATATATATGGTCCTTGGTTTGTAAAGCAAGATGAGAATGTGTATTTTATTTTGAATTCTTGCAGGTCCATATTATTTTTTTCTTAATATCAGGTATTGTTTTACAGCATTAGACATAGTGCCCCATGACATCATTGTTAGTTTCCAGGATTAAGCACGCTATAATTAACATTAAGTAGCCCCCTTCCTCCTCACTTTTTTTTTCTTAACCCTTGTCTCCGACTCTTTTCGTCTGTATCTCTGTCTTTCTTTTCTCCTTCCCTTTCAGCTTCTGTATTGACTATGGACTGGCTGTAGCTTCGAACAGCAGGCCCACACAGACCAAAGCACCAGCTATGGTGGATTAGTCTGTTGAATTATTCAAAGCCAAATTCCCCATTGAAATGTGTAAAAGGTCCCTTGCTGGGTTTAAAAACAGAGAGTACAGTTGGAGCTGACAACAAAAGGTTCAGCTTCAAATACAAGGCCCCCGTCGCTTTAACTCATTTGCATTGCAAGTTACTCATTTTACTGTAACATTAGACTTTTGTTCTGACTTTGTGGTGAAAATTTTTAATCATGTTTAAAAAAGCACTGATTTTCTGGCGGTCTTCTGTTGTTCACGGGTTTGACACCCAGAGCAAAACAATTAACACCACAGGGTTCTTAGTCGAAGCCTATTTTTGTTTACATTTTTTCCAACTTTCAGACAAGATGCTGATGGTGAAGTAAATGTGCAGAATCTTGCTATGTCTCGTGATGTGATGTAACAATAAGCCAGTATTTCTGATATAATTGTACATACATTCAGCACAACAAAAGTATCTAAAAATACCTTGTTGGTAGATTCTTTATATACTTAGAATGAAATAAATGGGATAATAGAGGTGGTGTGAAATTAGGAAGTGAGACAATTTTGGCTGTAGATTCAACATGTTACACAATTTTGAAATGTACTGTGTATAATATATAGCAGGGTTTGTTCCCCTAGGTTTTCAGAGGGCTTAGGTATGGTCTAGGTTGAGACTGCTATGGTGGCTCAAAGAGTTTGAAATTATTTGGATGGAAATTTTGAGTTACTATAGTTTTTAGTTTTTATAATATTTGTGGATGAAAGCTGTAAATATTTATTGTACATATAGTCATAGAAGTTGCCCTGCTGATTTTAGCATACCTCATTCTGCTTTGTTGCCTAAAGGCCTTTTTCTTTTAATTTGGCTTAAGGTGCTCTGCAAAAACACTTGGGTGCTGTGCCTAAAGATGCATAGCTAACTTCGAGGTGTTTTCTCCTTTTGTGGAAAAAGCTCTGAGACCCCATTTGCAAAGTGGCTTTTGTAGTCTATAACTTGGCCCTGATCATCTGACTCAAGTGCCAAATATCTCCATATGCGACTTTTAGATTTTTATTTATTTTTTCTCCCCACAAGTTGCAGCAGACCTGTTGCTACACCTGGGTTTGTTGACGCCATTGCTGCTGCTGGTGGTGCTGTGTTACCCTCCTCCCTCTCTTTGTGTTTAAAATCAGACTACATGTAGGGTTATTATGCTGCCCTTGTCAGTGCTGAAGAAATCACATTCTCCACTGCCTGTGACAGCTACTACAATACTTACAGTACCATAGAAAGCAAGTACCGTCAAGTTTTTAGATTTTTGGTATTGACCTAGTACCCAAGTTGCGGTTTTTGTGACATCCCTGGTAGTGCATAGTGAATATGCAAACAATTTTGGATGTAGCCTTAAGTAAATACCAATACCCAAGTGTAAATAGTTGGCATTGAAGGCTTTATATTGTAGAGTTAGACACTGCTGAGGATTTTATACTCCATTATGAAGGGACAGTGCAACACCTGCTAACACACATTCCCACTGGAAAACTTAAATCCAACCAAACTAAATCCACCATCAACACAACTACAGTATGAAATACTTTACCCCAGAGATGTGTGCAGGAAAGCTGGTGTACCTTGTGAGGGAGAAAAGATGGAGGCAATACTTCAAATCAAACAGAGTGTATCAGTATATGTGGAGTTTCCCCATTGAGCTTTACCTGCCTGCTGGCCTTTACATTTCTCTCTCCCTCTTTTTTGCCTGGTAGGTATCTCTTTTGGGCAGGTACATAAATGAAAATTGAACTTAGGTAAAAGCAATTCAGCTGACTCTTGTGTACCTAAGAGACCATGGGGCCCAGTGAACAGATCTGTGCAATGTGCATAGACTATACATCCAATTATGCCCTAAGAATGGCAGACACTGCAAATCATTTGTTAGCATGGAAATATATAAAGGGGGGTAAATATGGATTTATGGTGAAGAGCGGCTACACCATTAAAAGCATCACACTCTGATGCCAGTGCTGGAGTTCAGTGTGCTGGAGAGATGAAAGCTAATGAAAGGCAAACACAAGAAGGATGTCGGTGGAGCAGGGGAGGAGGTATGGAAGGTGTGAAGGAAGGAGGGAATGGGTGTGTGAGCAGGGAAGGAATACAGATGATATGAGATGTTGTCTGGTGCGGTCCAATCAAGCCACGGGATATAACAGTAGTCAGTAGGAGGAGATGAAAGTAATCTTGGTGAGGAGGCTGTGTGGTCTCAGGGAGGACCTTTTGTGTGTGTGAAAATCAGCGAGTCAGTGATGTTCACACACAGGGGAGTAAGCCAGTGTGTTACATGTTTGTGCCAAGCCAGCCCATGCATTTCTGGACTGTAGCAGTAAATAAGTAGCCATTAACACATGCCCACTGCCCTGGCTATTGCACATTATAGGTACTTCCTACAGAGTCTCGTGGGTACAGTACACTATGTTCTGCTGTACTGCAGCGGCTGTATGGTTTGCAAATCAGCCAGATATAGCTAAAGAACAGCCTCATACAAACAATTTGATTAGCATATTGCTTTTACATTTCTGTCTTAAGTAAAGTGATCATGTGTAATTGCACCCGTTCTGTAGAGATGTTCATCCTGTGTATTAAACCTGCAATGCAGACTGAGTCATCCTGGTATTGATAAGGGGGTATAAAGTAGTTTGCAGTTGAAGTTGTGGTGTTTTGGCAAGTGAATAATGTATGTATTTCAGTCCTGGCTGAGCTAATGGTGTACAGATACTCATTAGCTATTACTGGCCAAGAGTCAGGCTTTGGCCCATAAGCCTGTGAGTGTACACACCATTGACAAGACAAATCCAGCCTCCAGCCCAGTGCTGAAAGAAACCCCACACTCACATACACACAAAATACACAAATAACTATGTACATAACCCGTCACCGTTGCACTCTTTCTTTGTCTGCTTAGTCTGGATTCAATGATAGCTGTAATTTCACAATATTGCAATAGAAAATTAATGCTCTGAGACTGTGATGGTATTTTACCGGATATTAAATATGGTTATTTTGCTAGTATAAATGCATTCAGGTTGCAGAATTTGAGACTGACATAGCAGATGCTCCATCATCAACTTTTAGAGCGGTAGTGTGGCAGCATTTCAGTTTTCCTGTTTTAAGAAATGACACGGGCAAAAAGGAAACTAACAATTTCCAAATACTGCCAGACAAAGGCAATACTAGCCCCGTTTAGGACTGAGACACTCATGGATACATCTCACAGATACAGTCAGGACATGACTGTGTGTTACACTGTAATGGAGAGGGGCAAACAAACCAGACGCACAAATGCAAAACCAACCACTTATTAACCAGCCTTAAAATCTTTTCTCTTGAAAAAGTAGACCGTGATGTTTGAAAAACACCTCCAGTAAAGCACAAATCTCAACTTTAGATGGCTTATCCTAGTTTGGCATCTTGTTCTCTTCCTCCAGCCGCACAAAGCAGCAGCGTGCTCACTGCTGCCCCCGGTGGTTGGGGAGATGCCTACTTCCACTGGTTCAGTACTAGAACCTGACTACCAGTCACCACAGCCACCAAACTGAGAAAGTTAAACCTGCCTAGGGGTTAATAAAACACAGATGTTCCACTGTGAGAGTAACCTGATTTGTTTACAACATTCAGCTGCTGCAATAATATATTATTTCGCTTTATTTCATAAAAGGACTGCTACATTTTCTTTAGGGCTACATCCCTACTGCTTAGTGTATCATAAAGCCTGGCAAATCAAAATGTGGATCATATTTGGAAACTCTTTCAGCCTATTTCTCACACACAAACAAGGTCTCCATACATCATTTCCACTATGCCTATACTGCTGATTGTGTAAAATGTGTTCTGGGCATAGGGGCCCTGCATTATGACAACACCTGTAGAAAAACAATGGTTGCTTGTTTAAAAAAAAAAACAAACAAAAAAAAAAAACTGTTGTAGCTCATTGCAATAATGTTTGTTCATTCTCATCTAGTGTACTCCTGCACTGTGTTGCATGGCTTACACCTGGGAGAGCTCTGTGACCATTTTCACACTCTGGTGCTGACATGTGATGTGCACTGGATAATTGCTGTTCACAGTGAGGACAGTTTCTAGAGAAAGAATGACCCGGCAAGCATGTGGTTGGTTTGAGTCGGCAGTGTGGACTGGCTGATGCCAAAAGGTAAAATACATTATATAAGTTTGTTTAGTTCATCAGCTTGCTACTTTGCTTTTCTCTTTCGGTTAACTTAGTCCATTTTCCTCCTCTTTGTGGTCCATGTGGTTTTGCTTCGTTTGTGTAACTGAATGATGGGCTCAAAATGTAGAATAGTCCGTAGAAACAGAACTAGGATATGTTTTTATATAAATTCAGATGAGGCTGACTCAGGTAGTGATATAAAACGGACAGTTGAGTCTCTGTGAGTCACAGCTCTGCTGACTCCTAGCTGTTGAAATCAGATAGCCTCTGAGTATTAATGTATGACTAATTACCTGACCAGAGGTATTACTGCTACAGGTTTGCAGGTAAGCTTTGCTGCCAGAGTCGCTGCCTCTGCACAAGTCTTTCCTCTCCACTCATCACTACAGTAATGAAGTTATGCTTTTTTTTCCTTCTCCTCTGTCTCATGTCCTGCTCATCTGTAGCCAGGTCATTGTGTAGTTCTGTGAAATGTCTCTGCTTCCAATTGCTTTTATGAGCTTTTGCTGTCAAGCCATTATAACATAGTGTATTATGACATAGTGAGACATTTTGCTTTTCTGCCTCACTTAAGAAAAACATGACATTAAAGCAGTGAAATATGTCATTAACCAGTTATAGATTTTCTATTTTGGATGTGATCATTTAAAAACTTGCTACTACCCATTTTGGGCGTAGCAAAGTATTTAACTTTTTTTTTTTAGGGCTGTAGAGGTGGATGACATGGTCACAGTGGGAAAAGATGTATCACTGACGATAAGACTCATCAAAGACAGCCACATAATTTACAGACTATGACAAACCTATGACATCATTTACACAGCAGTGGCAGTTATTAGACTAAATGTTCATGATAATGCAGATTGCCTTTTAACAGAAGAACAGTGCGCTTATTGTTATGGTGTAGCATTTCTGAGTTTGTTGGCTCAGAGCCAGGGAACCTGTTATTTGGGCTGCCTCTATTTTCTGTTTCTCTCTCTCTCTCTCTCTCTCTCTCTCTCTCTCTCGCTCCTTCAGCCACCAGGCATTTGAGAACTGGGGTAGTTTTACACATAGTTAAATCCTGAACAGTCCAAAACTCAGCCTGTGCAGGCTTACACCACCGGATCAGGATAACAGGACTGCCATCTGCTGGTCACACGGAGAAATGTATGTTGTGCATAAGCAGAGACAAGGGAGGGCGAGCAGGGTCTCACTTAACAAAATTTAAAGTCATCATTGCTGACATCTGAGGAGATCAGTGTCGGGGCCTGAAATTTTCCTGTCAGTCAACCACATACTTTGTTCATCTGATCAGATGCCAGTATCATTAGAATATCACAAGGTTCTTCACTCTGTTTGCAGAAATCTTTGCAAAACGTAATGGCTTTCTCCTCTGCAGAATTGACTCAAAAATCAACTTTTTTTCTGTTATCTTTCTTTTGACATTTTTAATCTGTCTTCAATACTGATATATTCAGCACCTCTTGGATGTGTAATACTCAAAGTATCTGATCTGGAAGACCAACCACGTCTGTCTTGTATTTTTATCATTACCCCCCAAAAAAGTTTCTCCACCATTTCTAAAACAAGAAAGCAGTAGCACACAGAGGTACAAAAGCCCTGGAGCAGAGGCTAGATGTTCTTCTCAGCTGAATGTGCAACACCCCTTTGACATTGTTAAAAACCACTGGACCCAGGTCGAGTCTTTGCCCTTTTCGCTGCCAACAAAAACGACATCTTTGCCTCTTTGCCTTTCCTTATTTGAGACTAACTAAAGGAAGAGCTATGACTGTGGGGAAGGGAGACGGAGAAAGAGCATAGGAGAGAAGGAATTGGGATGAGATGAGGGAGGTGGGTGGAGAGCAGATTTCTGACCCTCATTTACCCTGTCAGCCTTCCTAGCAGGGGATAGTGTTCAGGATCTATTGATCACAACTCAGTGGAGCAGTAATCCTGCAGACTTGATTGATTCCGACTGTTGCCTAGGCCTCACTGCACTGCCCAATCCTCCCTCCATGCTTTCTGTGCCTCTGTATCTCTCCTCCCAATCCCTCGTTACCTCCCCTCCATCATTCATAAAGCATTGATATGCATGATGGCCAAGGGGCCCCATGAACGATGGTTGCAGGGAGGGCTGGAGGAGCAGGAGTTGGGGCATTAAGTGTGCGCACTTTAAAAGGAAATAGCTGGCGAGGTGACAGGTGCCTTGACACAAGCCTGGGCTCAGAGCTCCTTGCCCCCGATCGGTCTCTGGCTTTCTGTCTCGCCAAAAATGATGAATCAACAACTTTACACTTGTTCTGTGCCAGGGTCAGTTGGAGAGAAGCTTTTGTCAACAAGAGTAAGAAGGACTGAATGGTTTTATGTTTTGATTTAACCTATTCTCTCACCACCAAGAAGTTGTATTGTACTTAATCAGGGTGTAGCTTCTATTATGTCCAGAGTAATTGTATCTATGTTCTTTAATTGATGTTTTGATATGAGCAACATACTTAACTAAATTACATCCAGGTAAACTGTAATTTGGTTTTCATTATTTCTGAAAAGTATTGATCCTTCATCAATTCTTACAGAGTGCTGACTGCAGTGAGCAGAAGGTTTGAATTGAGAATATCTTTGCTAGATGTGTGTTAATGAAAAGAAGAAGACTTCTGAGGTTTGTTGCAACTTCCTCAGAATATTAGTGAAGAAAGGTCCTCGTCTTCTGTGCTAATCTGAAACCCAAACCCGGAAGCTCATATGAAGGTTTCCGGGACAGCTTTTCGGAGAGTCTGACAGCTGCAGAGGGAGCTGGCTCACTCCCACTGTCCTACCTGGCAGTAGCCCGTGCCAGGACTGATGCTGACTCGGCTGAGATTTAACACACACACTAGGTTCCAGCAATGGGAGCCCATCCTTGGAGCCCAGCATACACAGAAACCCAGACAAACATGGACACAGAAACAGGACACACATACAACAGATCTCAATTCCATATAGGCAGACAAGGCCGTACAGATTTCACTATAAATATTTCTAAATGAGTGCAGAACCTATAGAGTGAAAAGACATTACGTGTTGTTGACCTTGCTGTAAAATGATCCAAAAGTCTGATAGAACAAGGTGTAGCCAAAGTTCAGTGTAATTAATATGTAGTCAGAATTGTGGCGACGCTTATGAAAACAGATTTAAAGACCCAGAATAAAAGTTAAAAAGGCTTAATCATTCCATAAACATAATTCATAATGGTTTAGTTGATGGTCCCATATGCTGTAATGTTCAGTTTTTGTAACATGGTTTCTGGATGTAATGACATCCAATTAAAAAGTCATATGCAATGACCTTCTCCAATTTTTAAGGTCTTTTTAACATTTGGGCACTCTTGTTCCTTGCTCTCGAATCAGTTATCCATTTTCATTCTGGTCTTACCACAATCAGTCTCTCCTCCTTTTATTAAGTAATTCAAGTCATAGAGTCACAGAGACAGCCCTTGTGGTGTTAATGTTTACAGGCAGCTGTGTAAGAGTTTACTTGTGGCTTAGTACATAGGGATCTATCCCTGTCTAAAGAAATAGATACAGCCAAGTGTCCTTCTACACATGCAACCCTAAGTTGTTTGCCACCCTTTACTCTCCAGCTGATAGACAGCTCTGTCCACAGACCCACGCTCAGGTTGGTTCGGAAACCTGATAAAACTGACAGCTAGGCTGAGTTACTAAATCCTCAAAATCTGTCTTATTTTTTCCTGCGTCTTCCTGCCCATATACATTTTCCCACATGGCTTCCTCTGAGCAGTTCTTTTTCTCGTTCAGTCCCACTTAGATTCAGCGTGGAGTCAGTTTTGCTCTCCCCCTTTCCCAGCCCTCTCAGAAGTTCTGGTGTTTGGGAAATTCCTGAGGGGGATTTTCCCTGCTTTAGACTGTCAGCATGGCCCTTAAAAACTGTCTGCTGCCAAAGACTCTAGTCCAGAGTATACAAGCTAACACATGTTACACAGAATAAGAACTTTATAGTAAACACACCAGTTCAAGCAGCTCTGTTTCTCTTGATCTTATGTGGCACACTTGCATTACTATGTTTTCACCATATTTTTATAGGCTTTTTCTCTTAGCAAGAGACATTTGTTGACATCCTTACCTTATGCTCTAACTCTTAAAATGAAAATTCCATCCCTCACTTGTAACAGGGAATACTTAATTAAGAGCAAACAGCAAAACTGGATAAATTCAATAATAAATAATAGTAGCTACTGCTGAAAAGCAGGCAAATAAATAAACATAGTAACTGCTCCAGTGATATACAGTATGTGAACAAATATCTATGGAGTAGATGTTGTATGTTTATCAGAGAATCCTAATTTCATAATATAAATCAGATGTAATTCAGTTTACTGAAATGAATAACGCAATGCTAAAAGCAGGGAAGCAAGTTAAAGTTTTAAAGCTGCGTTAACTAACTTCTGCCTCTACTTTTCGACCATTAAGGGCGAAGCGAGAGTCAAAACAAACTCAAGCAGTATCCCCTCCTCTTCTTCCTCCGTGCTTCTTTGCCCCTCCTGCCCTCTCTCTGAAACTTCATCATATGTGGTCATGACAGCTGGAGACAGTTGTGGCAGTCAGGTAGCGTAGCAGTAATAACAAGCTCGGGAACTAATGTATACAGAATATAGAGCCCATAGAGCTCGTGGTTTTCTGTGGCATTGCAGTGGCACAGTGTCAAGTAAAGAGGTTTACATTTTGGTGATATACATACATGTCTAATGTTATTTGTAGCAGATGTATCTGCAGTAACATAAGCAAATTATACAGAGGAATATTTTCTTTCCCCAGTACTGTAGTTTGAAACCTGCCCAGATCTGGTCTGCTCTGACTTCAGCCATCAGAGGCACAGCGACGAGTATAATTGTATTTATTCGTTTGTGGTAATTTCTGTGCCAGTTTATTTTCGGGGGACCTGCATTGCTGTTATATCAAATAGGGAGAAGAGTGAAAACATCACTGTGCCTGTTCTTGTTGCATATACCCTTATTCTGAAATAGCTTAAAATTTATCTTCATCAGCAAAATCCCTGCTGCCACACTGAGTCACAATTGATATTTATCATTCTGCTGCATCACGTCTCATTTTTCCCCAAGGAACCTTGTGAAGACACATACTGTACTTCAGGAATTTTTTTGGAGAGTTAAGCAAATATTTACTTTAATGGTTATTTTAGGAATAAAGGTATACAAGTATATTTCTTATTTCAGTCAGTTTTGTCCTTGTGAACCATAAAATCTCCACTTCAGTTGGACTTATAGACCAGGCAGCCACAGTTGTCAGCTATGCAAGAAGCTTGTCTGATAGTCTGTTACCATAATAACTGCAAGTGAATATAGACACTGAAAGGACAGACAGCAGAATGAGAGGAGAGCCCCAGGGCATCTGATTTTTATGGCTGACAGTTGACGGTCACTCCCTGGTAAATGTGTTAATGAGGTGAGAGAATGTTCTACAGAAACAAAAAACACTTTCTTCTAATACATTAGCTGACTCCTCTCTTTCCATTACAAAAGCCTCCACAGATGGATAAGCAACAATTTTGCAATTACTGACCAGCATGTGTGGAAAGTGGCCTGACCTTCATAACAGTGTCTTCCACAGATGTAGTCTCTCTTAAGTGCTGATTTTTTTTTTAAGTTTGGCACCTTCTCCATCTCAGCTGGTTAAAGAGACAAACTCAACCACCCTATGGCCTGTATAGCAAAGGTTTGATAAACAAATGACATCCCCTTAGTCTCCACAAATTCAAAATGTTTCTCTTCTTCAATAGGATCATTGTTGCTGTTGCTGAAGCATGTGAAAATCTAGTTGTATAATGAATAAAGGTAGTAAATGAGGGTGGAGTGGGTTTTTGCTGGTGTGGTAATTTTTTTTAAAGGCTGCACAAAAAAAAAGTAGAGATTCCTCACTTCAGTATTCTGTCTTTTTGAACCACATGTGGAGCATTGTGCTTTTTTGCTGTCTCAGTGGACTTAATACTTCTCCTCTCCCTCTCAACACGCTATCTGTGCTCTTGCATCTGTAATCACATTGTCCCCTAATGGGGGGGTGTCTTTTTAGCCTGCGTGTGTATGGTGGTGTGCATGTGTGTGGTGTGTGTGCATTTTGAGGTTCTCCTGGGGCCTGTGAGGGGGCTTAGCAGCACACTGAGTTTCAATGGGAGCCCACACCACTGCTCTGCCAGGTCTTATCTCCTCCTATGCAGGAGAGCAGTGGCATCAAGCCGGTGGTTTATTAGAGAGGCAGGGAGTGCATCCCAGCCCACCCCACCCTCACCCACCCACAAAAAGACACACAGCAGTGCATGGTCCTGTGTTTTTATCTGGGCCCGTGACAGGGCCCATGAGGAGAAAGCATGTCTAGGCACACAGTGAGTGTTTATTGCTTTTTCTTTTCTGTTGATAATGCAAAATAAATTGCGATTTGGAGAATGAACAGCAGCGGGAGAAGAAGCTCCAGCACTTTATGTTGGCAATGGAAGCACTCTGTTCTGCTTTAAGGTTGTACTTACAGTGATCAAACAGGGAGTAAGGCAGCGGGAGCAAGCGGAACCGAGTAATAAGAAATACATTGTTTTTATATTGTTTCCTCTGACAGACAAGATGACATTAGCTGTGATTTTGCTGTTATTGCCACTGCTGTGGGGTGAGGTGAAGTATTATTTGGGCGGTAAATGAGTGGAATCTGGACATTACAGTTGTTACTCTATTCTTCCCTGGGTAATGCCTTCATTATAGAGCTGTACCTCAACCATTAAGCCTTGGCAGAAGGAGAGTAATCACAGAATGAAAGCCAGCAGGTCCTTTCAAAAGCAGCATCAAAGGCCCTGAACACAAACATCTACCATTTACCTGCAATCAAACACAATCTTACCTCATGTATTTCTGTTTCACTCCTCTCCACTTACTGAGGTAATTTTGGAGGCCTTTTTATCCAAAGCTGTCCAGTAGCAACAGGAGATGAATTAATTTAATTTCATCACTGAACAGTGAACACGGGGGTTGAAGGCACTTTTGTTTGTGAGACTGTATGAAAGGCAAGGTTCACACGTATATATCTTTAGCTTTGTCGTAATGTGTGCATGTTGCCTTTGTTGTATGTGTGTGTGCGCACACTCAAATGGGAAGATAATATTATGCATTTGCATGCAGTGTTTCAGGGTGGGAGAATGTCATTGATTTATCACCTTGATGAAAGGTCACTTCACCTTCACAACACACAGGTACACTGCAGCGGAGTATTGGATAACCATTAGAAGCTAATCTGTCCGTTCCCTCTGTGACTGGTGGAGGCGTTAAGGTCTTGGATATAAAACTGCATATAAATCACTTTTAAATGAGTTTGTTTTAGAAAACATGCACTGGAATTATCTTGTAAACTTGCCTGAAACATAGGTTCAGATTTTTCCTTATTGTGTTCCTGCTTTTATCTGTGTGCAAGCTCCTAGAATTGATTTAACAATCTGCTGTCTTAATAGCACAAAGCCAGTGCTGGGTTTTTAAGGTTTTATTGTATTTGTAGACATATTCACAGTTTATCTACAGAGTTGTTTTCATAGATGTCCACTTATTAACCTCAATGTTAAGACAACCAGTGAAAAGAGGACTTCAGTTGAGATTGGACATCAGTAAGCGTAGATTATGCATTTGGCTTACACACAGCCGTTCACTCTCCATCTACCAACCCATCCATTTCTCACTCTTACCATGTCCTTCTCAGTTATTTTGTCTGATTAGGCATTGTTTAAATGAAAGCCCAGTAGGCTGATTGCACATGCATTCTGGCTTGAGGAGAGCACAATCTCCTCATCATTAGCTTTGTTGTCTTTATGCATTAGCATGTGTGGAATGTTCCAGGGCCCACTTCTAATCAAGTGAATGGAGACAGACCTCACAGAGGTCCGATGAGTGTTGAGGATAGCTCAAGGAGAGCTTTGTATGTGTGCGTGGGTGGCACTGTGCGAGAGGCCTCATACAGTCTGTCTATAGGATGCGTGCTATATCGTCACAGCAGATGTTCTTTATGGTTAAACATGCATATATGTTTGTATTTTTATATACATATGAACATGTGATAATGGTTGTGGTGCATCTGTCTTAACCTAACTGTGTGTGGCTTGCCTACACACTTGGCCCACATCTCTCTGTCTGTTAACGCTACTCCCACTACTATTGTCCTGACAGGTGCAATTTAATGTTCAGAGCAGAAAACAGATGCAAAGAAGCTAGACTTGGCCAGTGTTGGACAGAGAGACAGACCAATATAAAGGAAAACCATCTGGGCCTGCAGTTGCTCCTCTTCAGCCTTCACAAGCTTCAGAGCTCTGCCTGTGCCAGTCTTTGCTGGGGTGTGGCCTTGACTGAGAAATGGCACAGAGTGGATGATGAGATGGGGGATTCGGGCCCCAGCCTGGAGCTGCTCTGGAAGGGGAATAGAAGAAGAAGCACCAGCAGGCCCTGGAGGTGATCCAAAAGGCGCTCTTATCCTCTCTACTGTTGCAAAAGGATTGGTGGTTAGTGGGATAATCTACCAGTGTGGATGCCTCAGATAGCTGCATCCACATGAGACGAAGGAAGAAAAAAGAATACCCTACCCAGAAGACACAATGATCGTCTTAGGCAGCGAAAGGAGAGTAGCTTAATGCTGAACTCCGCCTAATTATATAAACAGTGAAAACACAAGGCCTGTTTTTGAATATTTTATGTTTTGATGATGCTATTTTTTGACTGACTAGTTCATGCGACCTGCCAAGCTGTCATTTCATGCAGCTCATCTCTAACCCATTTTCAGGCAGAGCGCAAACACCTATATATTCCTTTTTAGTCACATACCATCAGCATACCTTTCTAACTGCTTAGTCCACAAAAGAAACTGTCATACTGTCATCCTGAAAAGTAATGCTGTACTGTATGTTTACAGTGCATCTGTTAGTGTGTGGGTAGAGTAGCAGGTTTACCCAGAATTCAGTTTAAACAAAGGCCAGTTATTCATCTCAATCTTTCATCTGTTCCTCATAATGCTTGCGAACATGATTTCAAACACTTAGCAAATGTTCGCTAGCTAGGACTCTTTGAACTAGTAAACAAACAGTATTTCTCACCAAAATGGGCTGTGTGTATTCCTGAAGCCTAATGCACCTGTTGAATGCATTTCTTACTGTCTAAGATGTTTGCAAAGCACATTTTTAAAATAGGCTGTTTGAAATTGTGCTGTTTTTACATCCATGATTGTTTGCTTCTTCTTCACTGCCTTTGTTGACATATCACCGTTTGTTGGCACATTAATACCACCAAATGTTGATCAGTGCAATAACGTGAAACCAGCAGCAGGGATAATCACATTGCCTGCATTTCTGCTCTTATGTGTGTGCATGCTAATGTATTTGCACAATGTAAAATATATATACATTAGAGACTCATGCATAAAAATGGTTTCATAGCACTACTAGTGGCCAGAATCTCGACAGGGCACCTTTAACTAGCGGATATGGCCTGATACTTTCACCTTTTCAAAAGTGTCAGTCTTGGCTCCCATTTATTTTAAACCTCAGTCTTTATCCCCTTAGTCACAGTTTGTTTGATGCCATTTATTTTTAAGGACAATACTAGATAATGCTGCAAACCCTGCACACAAGCAGTTGGGAATGATCCAGGGTGGCACCACACCTGTTTCCACAGGGTCATCCCGACCATTACACCACCAGCATCAGGTGACTACTGGGAACTCTCCACCAAGTGTTTAAGGAGTGCATGAACAACTGAGCCAAGACACTGCAGTGTGTGCCAGGTCGCTGGAATTGGCAGGTGTTTAGAAAGTAACTTAAATCTAGACTCATATTATCTAGTAATTGAACACATATAGCCTCACTGTTGTTATTGTTTTGCTTCATTACATTATTATCTTTTTAGACATTATCTAACACCTTGTCATTACTCTATTTAAACACAACTTCATAACTCTGAAAGTAGTGGTGATAACTCAACATGTGTGTCTGAATCGGTTGAATAAAGTCCTGAAATCTGCAGAAACATTACAAAGGACTTGGTCAGGATGCAGATAGTCAGTTAAATAAGTTGGGTGACAAAAAAAGGCTATTGGTAAATGTTGACTCTGGCATGTTGTGTTGCGTTCATACGTCACTTACATTTCACATTTTTGCTCTTTTCCACAAAGTATGTATGCCCTAAATAGATATGCCCCGACGGAAATCAGGAAGTGTGACTGCTCCAATTAGCAGGCCTGTTCCTGTTTTTTTTTTCCTGAAACACCTCACAGAGTTTGGAGATGAAACAGTGTATTGTGGTGTGTTGCCTGATCTGCAGCTGGAAACTGAATGTTCCTTTTGCCTCAAACTGATCTGTCACTATAACAGGATCCACTCGACATGCATCAATTTATAACACATGCAAATGCATGGTTCTTCTTTATATCTGAAACATGTTAGTGCTGATGAAATCGGAATCTACGCCACGTGAGTGCAACACCGTGCCCATCAGAGCTCTATCTCAGTAAAAGTGGTCACAGTCTGGTGACGCTGTACGGTATGTAGCATTAAAGGTTCTGTTGTGTGGGCCTGTGTGCTTGTAAAATCAGCATGTGCTCACATTAACACACAAACACGTGCACACAGACCCACAATCACATGCATTAATAAGCACATCTGTGGCTTTTATACTACCCTGTTAATTCTTAATTATTCATTAGTAAAATTTAGCACCACAAGAGAGAATATGGCTGCTATTTAAAAATGTAGTTATATATGAGGAATGTAAATTTGTCTTAGGTTTTCAGCAGCCATTTACTTATGTGCCTACATGGGCTAATAGTATTTTTCTTCCCCCAAGCACTGGTTAGCCTCTCTCCTTCTCCCTCTCTCTCTCTTGATCTCCTTGTCCTTGTGTCAAATTTATGGGCTTGTTAGTAGGAAGGCTCCAGCAGTTCAAACTGTTGCACATAGGGCAACCAATATATATTTCCTTTTTTTCTTAAACAGTGGATATGTAGCAGTTATGAACAGGAAGAGCTCCCAGTTTTTCCACTGTGCTTAACTGAAATCACCTGCTCTGACGCTCTTTGCTTTTTTCTTTTTTTTTGGTGGAGATTGTGTTTTCATGAGGAAACTAGAGTTGGCTGCCTGCCCGCTTCCATTCTCCTCTTTCTGTGAGCGACTGTTATGACTGTCAG
Organism: Monopterus albus; assembly: GCF_001952655.1. Lineage (NCBI taxonomy): Eukaryota > Metazoa > Chordata > Actinopteri > Synbranchiformes > Synbranchidae > Monopterus > Monopterus albus. The sequence goes on along the minus strand of NW_018127893.1, from coordinate 2,681,233 downwards.
TCATTTTCAGACATGAAGGGGCTCATTTGAAAAGGCTCAATGCAAATCTCATATCTTACAAGATACAGTCTTGATTTATTTTCCATGAGCTTTTCTTCCTAACTCTTCAGAAATCCTCCTGGCGCAATCCTCACACCCCCTCAGCACATACCCCTCTCCTGGCTGCAATCACCCCTTACAACATCCAGTCAAAGAAATGGGGACATGCTGTATGGACTGTTGCCACAGTCCTCCAGCATCTAACCCCCACCTACCCCTTTTTCCCTTTCCTCCAGTTGGTATCAGCCCAGAGAAGGTGCCGAGCCCAAAGACTGTGATGATATTGAAAAAGGAAACGTTCTGGGGACTTAATTTATACTCTGCTCACATAACTGTCATCCGTCTTATTCCGGGTAAGCCGGATGACACAGCTTGTTATCAGCAGCTGTTGTGTTTATGGATGCCTATTTCTCTTTTCTGGGGATGTCTGAAAGATCTAAAGGTGGTGCATTTTGTCCCAGAATCTATTACTTTACAATCACTGCAACTGAATAAACAGATTTATTTTTAAAATGTTTCTGTCTACAGTAGCTGATGTGTCGAATACATCTCTATGCTGCAAGTCTGGTTTTCTGCCTTTGCTTGTAATCTTTTCCCCCCTACTGGCATAGAATAGCCCCCTCACTGGTACGACTATGTGCTGGGTTGATGACATGTGCTGACACGCTGTCTGAAACTGCCACCACAAGGAAGTCGGGATGCTTTGCCTCCTACAGGACGGCAGCGGAGGACACACACTCCATCAGCGCCAGACGAGGCATTGGGAATCACCAATGAGGCAGCTGTGACCTTGCAAACAGAAGCTCAGAGTCTGAGCCAAAACCTCACCCTCCTTCCCCATGGTGAGGTCCACCGTGCCAGCAACGCCAGGTGTCCCTGCAGAAGTGTCTGCGGAGGCTGGGATGGAGCCGTGGGCTGCCATCTCGGGTTTGTTTTACATTAGAATTGAAAGCACAGGAAAGACAATATTGACTGGTTTTCTGGTTGGTGGTTTGCAGATTTTCTGTAGATGCGTGTTGACTCAGTAATACCTCTGGCAAAACATGTTTGGCTCAAATAATGAAGTGTGCATAATAGACATTTTGTTTTGATATTCAAATGTCAGCTGCCCTGCGGTCACCATTGCAGGTTTGTTATCCAGCATTTAACAGCTGAAATCAACTTTATCAAACGTCACACCAAAATGTCAAATAAGGAGCTTTCTTTATGTCATTTTAGAGCTGAAATTCAGAATTATTTTTCCCAAGCCAATTTTTCTCTTTGAGCTAATTTTGCAGTGTCAGGATGATGCTCATTTGAAACTTATATCCCACAGCTTCAGCCTTGAGATCTCCATAATCACAAACCTCCCACTGTGAAAATATTACATGTAGCTAGTCATCTCGAGGCTGAAAACATGCATGCATCAAGTAAAACATGGCTGAACATAATTAGCTACCTTATCCCAGTGGTCACAGGAACCTTAAAATCAATAACAACATTAGTAAACAACAGAATGCACAGCACCAGCGCTTCAAAACGGGTCTATAACACAAAGTTGAGTGATTGCCTATTTGATTCTCGCATCTTGTCTGGAATTATAAATCAAGCTATTGTTGTTGTAAAAGAAAGCTGTGGATAGTTAATGTGGACCTGCAGCTGTTCTAGCAAGCTTGGTCCCCAGGCTACAATTGCGTTTTGAGAGGCAAAGCTGCACAGACTCCCGTCCAATAAAATTTGTTTTCAGAAAAGTTTGGAGCATAGAGTACTCACTGTTTATCACATGATTTATGCAGCTTGGTAGGCGTTTCAGCTCAACTCTTCTTGTCTCAACTTTTCTGGCTTGTCAGCATTGCTCTTTTTTTTGCATAATGTTACAATTAGTTTTGGTTAAATGTTGCGCAAGGGAACGTGAAAGCAACAGAGGAGGTGTAAAAGCCGATGAATAAGTGACTTGCGGCTCAAATTTTGAGGTCTTTTTGCTCTGTTTTCAGTTTCCTTTCACACATTCACTCACATGAAATTCAATAACCTTCGCTGTTTATACAGCCTTCTGCATTTCATTATCATATTAACTTCCTTAACAGCATGAAGCTAATTTGTGAGCTATGGATGTCTTTGGAGAAGGTCACAGTAATGAAGTGTTCACCAAGAACATGATTTCAGCTTCACTTATTAAACATTTGCTAATTGTTTATATTTGCGTGATTGGAATTTTTAATAAGAAAATAATTTTCTGGACATGATGTGCAGTACCTGTGGCTGTCATCTATGCTTTCTCTGGGCCATCCCCCCCCCCCCCCCCCCACCCCCTTTTTTTTTTTTTTTTTTTTTTTGTTTCTAATTATCTCCTCTGACATAATCTTCTCCTGCAATTTCACCTTTGTTATATTTAAGAAATGGTTGGATTGTAAAATCATGTTTTCTGTAATGGTTTTCTGCAATCATCTGGCTAACAGTCTCAACACGAGATGTGTGTACTGAGGTAATCCTAGGAAATCCAGCACAAATAATATTTTGATGGATTTTATATATACATTTACAGCATGTTCATCTGTCAGAAAAGATTATTTCAACACAAATCCAACTAATGATGCAGGTCCTTCTAAATATCCTCTAACAACACTCAGGCTTTCTGAAGTAGTACTCAGGCACAGCAGCACTTTGGGCTAAATGATATCGTTGGCATGTTAACATGCTCGGTCACAATGTCAACATGGCGATGTTAAGTACAGAAGGTATAATGTTTACCATATTCAGCACCTTAATTAAGTGTGCTAGCATGTTAACGGTTGCATCTACTGCAGCAGAAAACACAAGGTACAGCTGACACTAATGGAAATGTCATTAGTTTTACAGGTGGGAAATAGCCCAAAGTATCAGACAAATTGAAATGACCTGCTGATGACACTAGAGGAAAGAGT
>NW_018127893.1:2676624-2678280 GCF_001952655.1 Monopterus albus | reverse complement strand
TATTCCCTGATGACCGTAACTGTCTGTGTGGCATCCTGTCCATGGTTGCTGAGTTAAATAATTCTGAACCAAGCTGGTACACAAATTGACCCACTAGCAGATTGATGAACAGACCAACACTGCCAACCCTATAACTATGCTACAAGCATAGCTAGAAATGTGGCTATAGCTTCTTTGTTAGTTCTTCTGTCTTCCCGCTATAAATTTGACCTTCATGGAAATAACAGAATACTGTATCTCCATTTTTAGTTGAAACTGGATTAGTGCAGTGTTGAATCAATTGGATGGTCACAAAGTCTGTGGTGATGTTGAATTTTATTGCATTATATTGCTGAGAGGTGTTTCTTACTCTCTTTGATAGCTATGGGGTCAAAAAGTATTAGAAACAATTCAGTGTGTTGCACCACAAACAGTCTCCACAAGGGAGGAGATAAAGTTGAATCAACACTTCTCTGAGACAGTTTCAACAAAAGCTGAACACTGCAACCTTCATAAAGTTAGCTATTAAAACAGACCCATAGTTTTGCTGTTGTAATAGAGTGTGTTTGTCTTAGCTGGGTGTCCTAATAAAAAAAAAAGAAAAGAAAAATAGTGGAAAAACAGAGACACAGACCACTTCGCAAAGTGAGCTGAGGAGTCAGAAGGGACAAAAAAGAGGATGTCCTTAAAGAGAGTGTTTCTTTTTAAGCTAAATACATATTGAAAAAGAAACCCCACAATGTCTTGATGAAGCCACCTGCACACAGAGGGCAGGCTGCCACTGTTTCAATGGGCACTGCATGCACTCCCCAGCGGGCTTCCAGATAGCGGCTAAAGAGCTTATTTCCCAAATCTCTTTAGCCTTTCTAGAACTGTGAGACGTTGACAGAAAGTCAGTTAACTCTAGCCAGTGGCAGCTGCATGGGTTTTGCATAATTAATTATTTATACGGAGCCAGACATAGTAATTACCATCCAGATGAATATGATATTCTAATCAGGCAGGCTTTAATTTTAATTGCCCTCCAGCATCTAACTGTCAGTGCTGGCCTGGCTTGATAAAGTGGAGAGTCTCAAAACACCATTAGACATCTGCTCTGAGAGCATTGCCACCGCTACCCACCATCCACCACAAAAATCAATATAGGACAGGGACGTGTGCGTGTGTGTGTGTGATCTTGCTCATTTTTCTATGGAAAGCCATTTTTCGTCAATGACAAAACCAGAGCAGGGCTTCAAGCCATGGAGCCCCATACCTGATGATTGATGAGGCCTCTAGGATTTTGTGTTTCTTTCTTTAAAAAAAAAAAAAGAATTTAGAATATCATTTCAATATATTGTATGGAAGAGCTTTTTTTGTCTTCTAAATAGTGTTTTCTGAGGCATGAGAGATGGAAAAGGTGGCTTAAAATATTTGTGTCCAGGCAAATCATCCCCTGTATATCTGTAGAATGTATTGTGATGGTTAGTCGGGGTGTTAAAATTAGCATGACACTTTTTTTTTAAGCAAATCTACATTTTTTTCATAGTGGACGTACGTTTGTCAGATCTGTATGTTTGGCAGTTAGATTATTTACACTTCTGACTCACCAGTTTCTCAGATTTGGGAATTTCACATCTGAAGATGACCAGCTCTCTGAGACCCCTTGACAGATCTCAGTGCAGCAGACACCATAAT
>NW_018127893.1:2670259-2676547 GCF_001952655.1 Monopterus albus | reverse complement strand
TTGGATTGAACTTTTTTGATAGCTATGGGGTCAAAAAGCATACTGTATGTGATCATTTGTTACTAGTAAAAAGTTATTTTTTGCAGTATATCAGTCAGTTAACAGCACACACCTTTCATAACCTTGTGGGATAAAATATTTTCCACTATTAAACATAAGTGTCTTAACTCGGCATGGTTTTATGGTTTTTCACCAGATTTTTTTTTTTTTTTTTGCGTCTCCACTAATCAGCTACAGTAAACAAGCCTCTAGCAGACAGATATATGCAGTATATGTGTATATTAAGGATGGGCAATGATTTTCAAATATTTGAATAGTCATTAAATAAAAAATTTTATGTTTCATGGGACTATAATTTTGTCTTTAAAAACTGTTTTGCCTGCTTTTGCGGACACCTGGAAATAATGCGATAATGGGGTCAGTATGTCATTTTACTACAGTGCCAAAAACATATAGCAGAAATATGTAGAAACAAAAAGTATATATAAATGAATAAAATGAAATATAAATAAATAAGGGCACGACATGACTGGATAACCTGTATGATGATGATGATGATGTATGTGAGCTGCACAGTCATTTGACGTGTTGAAATTGTATCTTTAACCATGGATGCATGGACAGCCCTTACCACTGAATTGTATGTGACAGTCACTTGCCATTTCATAAGCAGTTGGAAAATACTGAATGCTGTTTGTCAGGCTAAAAGAGCACTGGAGTGGCTTACTGCTGAAAACCTGGCGAATGTGCCTTCTACTGGGGAACAGTTCCCAGCGAGTATTGAATTGAATTTTATCTTGAAATGCCCGTCCCTAATCTCCACCAATCAACTACAGCAAACAAACGACTAGCAGACAGATCGAAGCAGTGCATGTGTATATGAACATCTGATTGTGAAAATTGCACTAGTTTGGGAGATAATTTTCCTGTGCTGCTCTCTGCTCGTTCCTTGTGTTGAGTTAAGCCTGCACCTGTAATGTTACACAGAGATGAACTGTGTGGAAATGGAAACACTTAAACTTCCTTGACACAATCTGGAAAGGCGAGGAAACATATGGAATCCACAGTTATTATGGCTCTGAACCTCAAGAGAGAAGATGGATGATTTCACAGATGTGCCTGACAGACTGATAAACCCAGTGCCCTCAGCCAGTTTGGTACAGTTCCCAAAGCACTACATGAAAATGAGATGTAAAAACTTATAAATGACTTCTTTTATACTCTTTGTATCTTATTATAAACAGTTCATTGTTTTCAGCTTGTTGGCTGCCACCAGCAAAAGCGAGTGGAACAGTAATGACAGCTCTTTAAGTCCTTCAAAAACCCTTGGTTTTCATCTAAACTTCCCATTGTTTCTCATCATCATTGAGCATTCATAGAGTAGTGCAACATGCCTCTGTGCAGTTTGGCTCAAGGTTTTTTGATCACCGCACATTGTGACTGAGGTGAAGGGAAAGTAAGGTCCTCAGATGTCTATGGCTCCTCATGCCCAAAGTTTGAATTTCATTAAAGACCCTCTCTGCTCCCTTGGCTGCCAGGAACAAAGCTAGAGCCAGACGAATGGTAATCCTGCCTGCGAGGCGCTGGTGTCAAAGGTCACTCGTCGCCAGCAGATGAATCCTGTGGTCGGGGTGGCAGAGGCTATGATAGAGAGGAGAAGAAGACAGAGGAGCTCTTTTTTCTGAGGTTATCCAGGGAGAATCTAATGAGGAGGATTGGAGGAGAGAGAAGCCATGCTGCTGCTTGGGCGGAGGCCAGAGGCGAGCTGCGGGAAAACGTCAATACAGAAAGCAACACAGAGGAGGATGAGGTAGAGAGGGAGAAAACTAATGCGAAACATGAAATGAAAAGGAGAGTGGAGACAAGGCACAATCAGTAGTTGCATTCTGTGGTGTTGTGCGAGAGCCACTTAGTTCCTGAGGACAAGCCCAAGGCTAATAAAGCTGAAAGTCTGTAGATGCTCTGACCTTGCTTTGGGAAGCAAAGACCTAATAAGGACACTGTCTAAAGAGAGAAAAAAACTTTTCTTTCTCTCCAGAGCAAACACTCTCTCCATCCCTATTTCATACACTTGCTTCATTATAGCACAGAAGGGAAGAGGAACCTATAGGCACCCTAATGAAGGGGACTGTTGGATCAAGTACATTAAAAGGAGGGATTAGACAGTGTCTGACATGGAAACGGACTTTGAACATGTTCATACTGCATGATTAGTAACAGACTGACATTTTTAACTCGGTTATTTGAAGCTTTCATAGTAATAAGATTTTAGAATGTGAGAGCGTAAGGAATTTTAGTTTCATCTGTCAAACGTTGCTTTGGAGCATGTTTCACTTAATTATGTGGTTAAAGAAAAATGTAAACCTTTTAAGTGGTTTCATGACTTTTACTCTGACTTTAATACTGACATCGCCTTTTACGCAATGAAAGTGCTACAAAAGAATCTGAGATCCACAGAGGCTTTTGAGTTTTGGTCTGGTGTGACTGGATTCATAAAGTAGATTCAGATGTGGTGTTTTTGGATTAACTGCTGTTGCTTTCCTTCTTCTTTGCTTTGATTTTACATAACAGTATTTGGTAAATATATGACTGCATGGGTCTCTGTGCTGTATCTAAAAATGGAGTTCATCTCAAGTCACAATTTCATTAAATGACGAGTTCTTTCTCGATACATTAATTTACTGAAACATGCCTTTTTATGGAAAAATAAGAAAATCCCTCAAAGGGAGAGGAAATTGCATCCCTATGTGGGAATCTAGGGGACGAAAATACGCAAAATCAGGCAATATCTTAATCTGTCATGCTGTATGATGAGCCAAAAATACTGGATTTTACATTTGTGACTTTACTTCTTCCTGTTTTGTTTGATCGTTTTCAGTCAAGGTTTTCTCTTTGCTGTGGTGGCTCTTCCCAGCAGAAGGTGGATGATAAGGCAGGGGTGCTTGCATCAGAGTAGCTGGCGTAGAGCTGGCTGCACTAAGAAACGTTGATAAGTAGTCAGTGTGAGTCCTCCCGGGGTGTGTGTTTTTCGATTCAGGCTCAGAGTACTTTTTTGCCACTGGAGACAAAAAAAAAAGAACTTCCACCATACACCGATACACTAATACTGTAGATAATTTGTACCATGATGTTTTTATAACGAGGAAAGGGATTAGGTTTTTGTTCAGGCTTTCCTTCATGAATTCAAGAATAACAAGAGTCCGAAATACTAATTAAAGGAGGAGAGATTTTGAATCTGTCAGACATACGGATTACATCTCGCCGTCCAATCCTGAAGTGTTATCAGAGGGACAGAAACAGAGTGAGACGGTCAAGCAAGTGACCACTAGGCTGTTAGTGCAAGTGAATCCAGTTGTATAACAATTACATGTGTGTCAGAGTTTGTTTCGCCAAGACCTTTAAGACAGCCTACTGAACATGTCAGGGCAAATCCCTGTGAATTGGCCCAGCGCTCCAGCATTAATCTGAGGCAGGGGGTGACCATCCACAGTCTAAATTGAGCCCTCAGAGACCATTCACCCAGAGAGAAGAGAGAAAGCATTGTTAGAGAGAGCTGGAGAGACCAGGACGGTGCAGTGTGCCCCGAGTCCAACAGCTCGTGCTGCTGGAGATAAGACTTTCAGCCGCCTGGCTCCACTGAGAGGAAGTGCTGCATTTTGATGCTGAGAGCAGAAGCAGCAGCAGCAGTGGCGACCGCCAACATGCACAGAGACCTAAAAACGAGCTCAAGCAGGCATCAAAGGCTGTTCGGGATCCAATATAAGTGGAATGCCAATAGAAAGTGGTCCAGAGAAGCGTGGCACTGACGCAGTCTCCTGTAGCCGAAAATACCCACTGACTCAGTCTCTTTTGTAGAGATAGTTTATCACTCTGTGGTTATTTCCATTGGATTCACAGTAAATGAATTTCTCAGCTGTGTTGTTCTGCGTTGTATTAAGCTTTGCTCTCTTTTGTTGCCATTCACCCAACAATTTATAAACGAACGGCTATTAACATTAGCATTTCAGTGATTATACCTCGTAGTTAAAAACAAAACTAATTTCTCTGCAGTAGTTAACATTATTATTTCGACCTCAGTAACTTTATTTATTTGTGGCTGTTGCTTTCAGGGGAACCACTGATTGTTAATCATTTTCATTTGCATATGAAGATAAGTCTAATATGGTTGCTGGCTAATCCCCTCCCTCTTAGTGCTGGATAACAGACCATTTTTAGCTTTTAATCCATTAATGAAATTTGTTTGCTCAATGACTTCAATCATCACCATAATTATAGGGATGAATTTATCATTTTGGGCTATTTGAAATAATGGGCATTGTACATGTTATTTGCATATATGAATTAATGACAGTGATGTGTCACTCATTGATATGATTTTTCCTTAATTATTAGAGTGCAAGCCACATACTCATGGGCGCCTTAATAAGATGTGAAGCGTTAAGGTGAAAATCTCAACAAATATTTCCATGCAGATGTTCATAATTCATTCATAATTTTTACATTCATTCAATACTGTACCTTCAGTGACATACAAGTAATGTAAAAGGGAGAGCTATTTGATCATTTATGTGCAGCCGCAAGAAAACGTATTGGCACGCTTTGCGATTTCCTGGTTTTCTGCATAAATTGGTCATAAAATGTGATCTGATCTTCAACAAAGTCACAAATATCAACAAGCACAATATTTCTAAGCTGATAAAACACAGTCATGATCTTTCATGTCTTTATTGAACACACCCATTTAAAACGGAATAGCAAACAGTGCCATTACTTTTTCTTACCCATTACTCTGACATATATTTCACACATTCACAGAGAGAAGGCGAAGGTGCATGAGTGTAACAGGTTGAAAATTACAATGCCTAGACCTTCCTGGGATCCATAAATGTATGCCGTCTTACTGGTCAGCACTTTGAAATCATTAACCATTGTTTAGTGGCTAATGCACATATAAATTATGCATGGTGGTTAAGATGTACATACTGAGCTATAGCTCTTTAAATCTTTTATTTAAAGCATATTTTTACCCGCTGTCATTGATTGCTCACAGTTTTTTCACTACATCCAACGCTGACAATTTGCAGATGTCACATTTTGGAAAGCTCTTAATGCGTTACAGTACACTGTCCCCTGTGTATTGATTTAGATCCCCCCCCCCAAAAAAATCCGTGATTCAGAAAAAAATCTTTTGTTCATGTTGTTGGTGCTGGATGGTGGCTGCACAGAAGCTGTGGATCACAAACACAGAAGTAGTCATTGTACCAAAAAACTGTCAGTTCTTATCATTCCAAAAGACCCCGAGGGCTGGAGCTTGCATGTGAGCGAGGTGCTTACTTTGTGTTCCTCAGTCCTGATAGCCACCCTTGAGGCACCTTTGATCTGGAGATGTGCTCTCTGCTATATTCAGCCCCTCTGAGCTGAGCACTGGAACCATCAAGAAGCACTAGATTGGAAAACCTGAGAATGGCATCAAATAAATCTAAGGTTCCACAAGCTCCCCTCCACCACCACCACCACCACCACCTATTATAGAGCCCCAGCTGACCAGCCAACACAGTATCTATTTAATAAATAGTTTCCGCTGTGTTGACTCTTGGGAAACAGGCAGGAAAACAAAACATCCCACCCTGCTCCACAGTCTACATTTACTATAGATTTGTATGTCAGAACCACAGGGGAAAAAGAAAATACATTTTTTCTGCATACCTGATGATAGAAATATATCGCATGTTTTTATTTTCTTGCCTTGTTTTTGCTGACTAAAGGTTATTCTTTTCATGCAGTAGCCACTTTAGTAGCCAAGGACATGTTCACTAAAACCATCTTATTTTCTAATTCAAAAGGGGGACAAAAACATCAGACACTATTGACACTGCGGCAACACAAAGGAAAAAACATGTTGTTACTTGTTATACTGTACATATCTTGGCGAGTGGCTTGATGAATGTCTTTAGTTTAAGCAAAAATGTTGAAAACTAGATTGAAATAAGGGCTTTATTTCTGACAGTCCTGGCTTTTGTTGCAAGCTGTGAAAAGGTCAGCTGTTGCCACCGGTTCTTTATTACAGTGACTAGCATAGTGAACGCACTAGCACAGCGTCTTCATATGTTGAACTCTGTTTATTACAGAGCATTAGGATTTGTCTCCATCTTAAAACCATTAACACAGAGGCTGCTAACCTCAGTGGGATTTATCTTGTTAAATAAAGGTAAAAACATCTCTCTATGCAGGGCCAGTACTATGATTAGTTTCTTCTCTTTATTCACCCACTGGGACGATGATCCTGCT
>NW_018127893.1:2664863-2670223 GCF_001952655.1 Monopterus albus | reverse complement strand
TTCAGAATCCTTGAACCTGAAATTCAAAGCTATCAGGTGTTACTAATGTGTTTCCAATTTCCCCTCATCCTCTTGATACAAACCATTGAAAAACAGCATCAGTATTACTGCGAGCCAGGCTTTTTGCCACAATGCTGCCTGTAAGCGTACAAGACAGCTTTCACATCTGATTATGACCCCTCATAAGCATCTCTCCAACTCCTGCCCGAAACATTGCTTAGGGCAACAGAAGCGTTCATATGGCCCCAATCTCTCCATGTCAGAGTGGCAGGAGGGTAATCGCTGCTGACAGAACTGCCCGTCTGAGTAGTTTTCTTGCCTGTGTATGTATGTGTGTACGCATTTTTGTGTGGGTTATATCCTGTCTGTCGGAGTGGCCACTGTGGCAGATGTGAATATTTCTCCACCTCCACAACAGGCCTCAGGTCTATTGCCTTTTTTCCACCTCTTCCTCCTCATCATAGAGTGACCCCCTGCTATTCACCTGGGAGTGTGAGGAGCAATGATGGGCTGCTTGTCCCGAGGCTGCCTGCAGGAATTCTGGGATACTGTGACAGTGTCACGCAACCCATCTGAGTTTTTGTAAGAATCAAGCCACTGACATGCAGACAAAGCAGTAGCTAGGCTCTTTGTTACATGTGGGTGTGCCTCAGAGGTGTCCACTGTCACAGGGGAGACTTCTTGAAATCATAACAAAACATGCTGTTTGTGCACTGGTAGTGTCCAGCAAACCGGCATATAGAAGAGGATAATAATGCTTGTCCCTGTCCTCTGTTCCAACCAATCTTCCCACTGCACATGTTGTTTTGGGTTCACTCTGGATCTCCCTTTTATTTAGGACAAAATCTGTCTGTGTCACACATTTGAATCTCTCATTTGCATCTGACAGTGGCATTGTATAGTAACTGAACGCTGAACAAAGAGCCTGTCTCTCTGTTCGTCTGTCTGAGGGTCTTTTACACTCTTTTTACCTTCACTACTACACAACTTGAATTTACAGCTGCAATATAATCTACAGCTGCTGGCCTGTTATGTCATGTACTTTTTTTTTTTTTTTTAAAGTAAAAATTTAAGGAAAGCTACTTGGAAAAACTAATTTTCTTTCAGTTTTTCTTAGAATAACTATTTCTTCCTGTAGAACTGAATTTCGGCTAGAGTCAAACTGTCTCATTATATTTAGGCTGTAACTAAAAGGATACAGTTGCTGCCTTCAGAATTCCTCCTCATCTGCATAACAATAGCTGGATACAATGAGCAAATCTGTGACCATGTCTGAGAGTTTTTATCCATGAATTCCATACTTTGTACAGAAAAGAGGGAAAGAAATAGATGGAGTAGCCAAAACTGGGAAAAAAAATAGAAAAACAGGGACGCCTGTATAGGGGGGATGGGATGGAAGGATGTGCTTTGTATTTTGCGGCTCAGTTTATTCTTAGCTTGTGTGACAACTGCCAGGTTTATATAAAATCCAAATTTTAAAGACTAAGCTACAAACATGGCCTTGGGCCAACATGGTAAAATCCCCTCCTCACAATCGGTTAACATACAAAACACTGAGATAGCCCTGCAAACTTTACCCCAGTACTCATGTGCTGATTGTCATACCTCTGTCACATTCTTTAGACATATGACTGTAATAGTAATCTTCCCAGTACCCCTTGTTTGGCTTGCCCCTAACACCCCCTCTCACCGCCGCCATGACTCTTATATTATCCACCTTGGCCCTAGCCCAACTGAGCTGTCAGACGAAGACCTTAGCTGTGTTTGTTGACGTCAAGACAGTGCAAAGCATTTGTGCATGGCATCTGCCAAACGGCGATGGCCTGTCAGGCTCCTCTCTCTGTCAGTGAGTAATTGGCACACATACAGTATGAGTAGACACATACAGGTGGCTGTCTTCGCTCAATGGTACCTTCCTTCCCCATCATAGGACCCCCAAGGGGCCCATTTAAGCAGTGTTCCTGTGGCTGTAGCCTGCTAGTGTATATATTATGGGCAATATCCTGGACTCCATCACAAACTTGAAGTCCCAAAAGAAAACATAATTGGCCGTCTGGAGTTGAGGTGTAATGGCATGCATTCATTTTAGGGACTGAAAAAGTTTTCCTCCTGCATGGAAATGATGGTGAAATATTTGGTTTTTGTTTATTTAACAGATGGCATTTGTACTTTGGTTGTACTAACCCTGTAGTATGCCAGACTTAAAATTCTGTGGTACAGCAGGGGTGTTAGTCACGGTGCAGTAGCCAAATCCCAAACAGGTTGTAAATGCAGGTCTGCCTTTCTAGTCCCTCTGTCTAAATCCCCATTGGCCTGCTAAAACCTGAGTTCCCAGTGTTCAGAGATATATTAGAGGCTGCTCTGAGGGCTGCTTACCTGTCAAACATAAGGCAGAGTTAGCCACTGTAACATAGGGATTGGCAAATAAAGTGTCTGAGAATGTTAGACAGCATTCGGGTTAAAGCTCTTCCTTGCCTCTTCGCTAGATGCCACGTTCAAACCTGGTGTCACCCAAAAGTTTCGTTATTAAAAAACGCATGACCTACATTATATTCACAGAGCATGACATTTGAATCATACGTATCCATCACTTTATCCAGTGTATTAATGGCTAATAGAGCTGAGAAAGTTTTTATCATTTGTTTGAGCCAAAATGTCCTTAAAATTCTTTTGGCAGTAGCTACATATAACAATTGCATGTTGAGGAAAAAATCATGGCTATGGCAAATGAACTATTCTGATATGTATGTTTAATTAAAGGTTCTCTACCTAATTTCTGGTGCATTTTGAAAAGCAAATTGTGTCAATGAAGACCCAGGGCTGTTGCGGGGCGGCTGTGGCACAGGAGGTACAGTGGGTCCTCTCCTAAACGGAGCTTTAGCGGTTCTGTTCCCAGCTTATCCAGTCCACATGTCGAAGTGTCCTTGAGCAAGACACCGAACCCCCAGTTGCTCTCGATGATGACACTGGTGGCCTGAATGTGGGAGTGCGAATGGGTGAGTGTGCTGCAATGCGTAGAAAAGTGCTACACAAGTATAAAATCATTTATCGTTTGTGCACCTTAACGACTTCTTTGCAGGAAGAATAGGATAAAATTTCATCTGACACACTTGGTGCCTTCAGTCCCTAAACGTCTTTTAAGCTTTACTCTCCCAACTTTTTTTGGAACGTGTTGCAGGCATCAGAATTAAAATGAGTTTATTTTGAACAAAGAATAAAATTGATGAGGTATCGCATCACATAATGTGCTGATATATCGCTTTCAATGTAATACAGGACACAGATGGTTTACAAATCACTATTTTCAGTTTTAACTTAATTTTTACATGCTGTCCCAACTTTTTCTGATTTGGGGCTGTATGACAGTTTCTTCTAGCTCACCAGCTAAACTCCTAACAAGCATCTAAAGATTATTGATCTTCCTCAACTTTACATCCATAAACACAGTTGTGTTCATAATGTGAGATTCACAATAAGCAGCCCATGTTCAAGTAGTTGTTTTTTTTTTTTTATGGATTACTGTACATACAGACCAACTCCCTGGCAAGTGAACAAAAATATTAATGTTGTTCAGCTACTGTACTGTGCAAAGAGTAAATCTCATTAGTATGTAAACAGGACTGTAGTGGGTCAAAACAACAAGACTCGACGGACTTTCACTGAGAATAATGTGGCCTTGAGCCTTTCCACTGACAGACATTCAGAGCCCAGGAGCTGTGAGAGCCAGACCGACAGCCTCCCTGCTGGCTCCATCCGGCAATCAACAGCACTGTGAGGCCACTGTGAGGTCAATACATGATCCAGACACTTATCAACCGCCTCCCAGTAGCCTGCAGACCGTTAACATCTTCTTAAGTAAATCGTGTGAGCGAGTCACTATGTGTTCTTCTACCCTGACATTTCAGTGACCTTAGTAAGCATCACTGATTTTCCCTCTGTCCCCTTCCCCCTTCTTGAAATCACACTCTCTCCGTCTCATCCTTCCTCCCTCTTTTCCATCAGATGTTTTCTGATTGTACTTGCTATTGATTTCACCATGGTTTCAATATTGTTTCTTTGTCATTTTGTGGAAAAAAGCATCTGAAAATTCAAGTCCTTTCCATTATTTTTCTGTCTCTGCCTCTCCTTTTTGTTTCTTTCTTTATTTCCTCTCTATGATTCTTTCCATCTCATCTTGTTTGTCCTCTTTATGTTGTAAAGTATGTATGTAAAGTTAATAGGGAAGATGAGGTTGGCTGTGGTTCCCTTTAGCTTTCATATTTTTTTGCATAACACTACAAATGTGCCCTAAGGGCAGAAAAACATGAATGCTTCCTGGTGTGGAACACATTGCTGGACTGGTGGTAGCGGCAGCGTTGCAATCCCTCCTCCCCCACCAATGTTATTTTCATCTTCTTCAACAAGGGAGATGGCTTTTGTACTGGTGTACGGTATAGTGCACCATAGTGGAACTAAAAGACTGAATCAAGTGGCCTGATCCAACTCTCCCTAGGGGTTCAATGCTACAGAGAGGAGAGATTATAGACTCACAATGTCCTTCAGAGGACCCCACTGTGACATTTCGCCATACACAAACCATTCTCTAACACATTCCCACAATGCAAAAGAGGACCGGCACCATGAGATTTTTGTGATGGTGGAGGAAGAATAGAGAAATCTATAAGGCATGCTCCATAAGAAAGTATACCACACTGACTGCTGTATATATTGAAAGTGTAAGAAGAATGGGAAAAGGAAGATAGCATTCTAAGGGGGGGAAAATCCGATCATCCACAGGAGTGCTTTCTAGTATATGGCTGGTATTCAAAATTGATGCCAGTCTGTTTTTAGTCAGCTTTCTGTGGAGCTGCAGGTGCTGTTGCCACGGTGCCTTTAAATATTTCATGCCCCTCCAACTTTTTCCACCAGCCAATGATTCCAAGCTTTGATTTATTTCACCAATCAAAACACCATGTCGCTACCCTCACACGTCGAGGCCCTGGATCCTGATATGCTCCCCTCGTTTTTCTGCTTGATTAATCAATAAATGCCCCTGCAATTTTGCCCAGTTAGTTTCACACTTTTCCCATCGATTAAACGGGGAGGAAAAACATATTCCATTTTGATGCACATCAGAGGGAACTCAGGCACCTCATCAGGTGGTATTGATCACGTCCAGCCGCCCTTAACGAGCTGTGTGCCAATGACCTCCATCATTAAGCTCCATGGCTGCTGGCTTGCATAGTCCAGACAAATGCTGAATCTTCAGCCAGCACCCTTCATCGTCTGACTGCTTTGCTTTCCCCCTTTTTCCTTTGCATCGTCATCATCTACATCCATTCCTCTGCCCCTTTTCCCCCACCTCTCATCCCTTCTTCATT
>NW_018127893.1:2646139-2664821 GCF_001952655.1 Monopterus albus | reverse complement strand
TCATTCCTTCCTGTAATCAGATCACGGCAACCCCCTGCTGGTGTTAATGGAGGTGAGAATCAGCCCTGGGTGTCAGGATGCATCTCATCTCTCAAGTGCTCAACTGCCAGTAATGAGGATCGGCACTGTCAAAACCCAGCCTCCCGCTGTGCCAGACATACATGAGGGCATAATGAGCAGTGTGTGTTAATAAAGGGAGGGGAAGAATAGTTAAACTCTCGCCTTGTTCATCCACCTGTTATGGTATGAGCTGAGCAGAGATGTCTAGTGCCTCACAGCCCCTCCCTATACACCCTGGAGCATTATATGATTAAATACAATGTATATTTTAAGTGCAAATATATGAACGCAAATGTCCAGTGGCATTTATTAATAAATATTGATGACCGTGTTCAACAAGGCTCATCAAATCTGTCAAGTACTGTTCAAGGAAGACAGTTCAGCTATTAGTAGATTCCATACTAAGGTCCCAAGCAATTTTACTGTACCATAATGTACAGTATAATTATCATAGCAATTGCCTTGTATCGACTCAGATAATTACTAAATAATTTATCTTGAAGACATCCTGCAGTGAGGAGTTTAGTGAGGTGTTTTTTTAAGATTGCATAGAGGCAGCACCTGCCTTACTGCTCACCTCCACCTCTGCCAACTTTAATAGTGATGAGCAGCTACTTAAATGACACATATTTACTCCTACAAGAGAAGACAGGATTGTTTGCTTCCAATATGCCTATAAGCAGTTCTCATTTTTCATTTGTGTGCTATGATTAAATGCATCTCTCTGTCTAATAAACGTCTTTACGATGTGAACAAGTATATCCTGGAGTAGCATTGGTCTATGTAGACAGACCGATCAATATGTGAATAGACCTTTCATTATTCAACTAATACATGTCGGTTCTACACGAGGAACATAAAAAGACCAGTAGTGTGTTTGTGTTACTTGTACCTCTCTCATTATACATGTATGAGAAATTAACCACAAAAAGCAATAGGCCGTGCATTTAAAATGTTCCATTAATAAGTTGCTAAGCGTGCAGATGGTGCAACATAAATTGTATATACAGTATACAGTAAGATAATCATGATGCTTTTTCCAGTCTTACACTCAGTTGGTGAATTTTTTTTTTTCTTTCTGTCTCAAAGATTCTGAGCTATTGCTGTAAACTCATATATTGGGCTTTGAGCTTGTTGATGTGTGAAAACTTTCAACAAAAAGCTTCTTGAGACCATTTTAGTTTGCATTGGTACTACCTTTTGATGGGAACTACATAAATTATGCATGGGCTGAGCATTAGGGCTGAATTTAAACCCCAGTGTTATACACCAGAGCCTCAAGATATCTGAACACACAATCAATAATTCTCCATCAGCTAGGGGGGCTTCCGAGAGGCCCACACAGTCTTCTTTGAAGCCGCCTGACAAGTTAAACCCAGTACAGTTTCTTTTCTACTAATGGCCAGCCTCATAGGGGAAAAAAATGACATGTGCTGTTGTAAAGTCTTATTTTTATGTGGCCCAACTGTATGATATGGAAGGTTTTACTGGGATCAATTTTAGACTTAGTTTTAGTGTTAGAGAGTGAAAAAATATAAGAGGGAATCCTCCTTGAAAATGGCATCAGCTCAAATATGTAAGAAACAAGATCCATTTCAGTTTGGCAGTTTTAGAAGGATGACAGTAAAGGTCATTATAAATTCACTTGAAATCCTTGAATGTTTCTATCGTGAGGTTTTCTGCTCTTTTGTCTTTCTTGTTTCTCTCTCTTTTTTAGAATTATGCCCTTCAGCGATACGCTTTCAAAGGAACTTCAGTTAGAGATTTAGAATATCCGTGCTAATGAAGCAAGCCTCCTGTTTATAATTCCTTGAACAACACATTGATCAATTAGCAACACAACTACATTTTCTCCTTCTGTCTTATTTAGACCATGCTTTGATTAATATACTGATTCTACCTAGAACTCTGAGCCAAAGACTTGTAACACTAGCCTAGAAACATAAAAAAGATTTTTGTGATATTTCTTCACACCTTCAGTCAATCTGGCTGTCTGTCTCAGAGGCTTTCTTTCTAGACATACATAAGGTAGAGTTCACATCTGAAGGGGAGGATTACTCATGTGGTGCAACTTGGAGGCAATCTACCGAGAGATACAGAGTTAGAAGCATGAAGATTTGTTTCTCCTTCTTCCGTGTCCTACTTGAAGCTGCCGGAGTGTGCATGTGTGAGAGATAGAACGAGAGCATGCATGAACACATATCTGTGTGGGAACTACAGAGAAGTATTTTTGATTCAGCTGAACCATAAAGGTATATTTTACAGAAAGAAATGTTCCACACATCTTACCAATGTGCACCCAGGGCATGTTGGATGACAATCAATAAATGAATCTAAAAGAACTAGAAAGCCCATAACAAATCTACAGGTAATACAGAGGAGACAATTTTAAGGAATACACAAACCCTTTGTCATGAAATAGCCTAAATGGGCATTTAACTCGGACCCCTCTGTAAGAGGACAAAGGGTTTCTTCCATGTCTCAGAAAAGCAGACCCTGCTTTCTGTAACCACACACTGTGACATTTTACTTAGCTTGACAAAATGTCACAACTTTGAGACATTAATAATACATTTATGTTAATGATGAGCATACTGAACGTTCCTCCTCAGGGTTTGTTTTGTTCTCGCTTCTGCTGGTTAGAAACAGACCCACCAAGGACAGCACAACTCGACCGGCCAGACAATGTCATACCTGCATGATGCAAGAATCTGACAGAATGCTCGAGCCACGAGCCCCCTCGGAAACCTTTTTATCACCTCTGTCGTAAAAGGAAAAGCATCAAGGACACTTGCCAGAGGAAGCTATTGGTGCTCATTGGATTAGAAACTCCATTCTGTCAATTGCTGGGCAGAGTGTTTTTTACTACTCAAATGTGTCTTTTCCACTGCTTGGTATCGGCTAAACTCAACTCTATTTTGCTTGACTCTACTCCTTTTTGGTACCAGGTGCTTTGTTTTCCACTGCTGAAAGTACCTCCTCAGTATAGCTGGTTGTCACAGCGCCACTGCATGAAACTGCCGTGAAGTCATGGTCCCAAGGTGGTGGCAGGCTCAAAACTGTAAGAATGTTGATCCTTGAGCTGTTATTATGCCACTTTATTATGTTTTGATTTTTTTTTCAGCCGAGAAAATATCCATCTAGTTTTCAATTATGTGGTAAATCTATACAAGTAATGCCAATTTAAAAAATTGCTCTGACGTTTTCGGAGATGTGATGACCTACTTATATGCCAGCAAGCTATCTCTACTTAGCAGGCATAGCTGTAGCCATTGTGCTTGTATTAATCACATTCAGTAACCTCTGGGATACATCATAAGATGTACAATGTATTGGTTCACGTAATATAACGGTTATATTGTATAGTAACAGAGGCTCAAACCCTCTGTCACCATAAATTATACAATACAATCTATAGCACTCGTGAGAGAAGCGGCAGCTACTATTATGAAGATCAACACATATTAATGACAAATTTCTCTGACCAATTTGTAATCTTCAGTGTTTGCACATCGCCACTTTCTATAGCATCAGCTTGCTTGGAACCTTGATGGTGGTGATGCCAAAATAGTGCCAGGTAAGCAAGATACTATCCCCAGCATTTGCGTCATGGAAAAACAAACAAGGCGAGTAGAGTTGAGTCAAGTTTAGCCAGCACCAGACGTAGCAGTGGCAGACTTTAAGACTTCAAGACTTGTTTTAGTCTGTCAGACTCTTTTACTTTTGACACAGTGTGAAAGCCTGAGTATACTCTCAAGTTATGTTGGTTTATATTCAAGCTGTTTATGTTCCACTGGATATTAGTTTTGCACCCGAGACACTGAGGAGATTGTTTGGGTGATATATAGGAGTTAGGCTGAAATTCATGCCTTGTCTTGTCCTGTTGTGTCCTCTCCTCTGGATTCACATTTCAGCTGTGCATCTAAACAGTATTGACCACAAGAGCACCCGCTGACTAACTTACAATGAATTGCGGTCAAAAGGAATAGGATGTGAGTCTGAATTTTCCTTCTTAACAACCATTGCCGCAGAGACCGTGAAGTGAAACAGTCAAGTAACTGTCAGCCGAGACAGTGGACCGAGAAGAGAGGTGGGGAGAGAGACAGAGGGGAAAAGGAGTATATAAACAGACTCGCTGTAACAAGTTTGTTTTTTCAAGGTGTCAGGTTCCACAGCCAAGTTTACGGTTATCTGTGAGGTCTATTCTATTTGGTTTGGCATGCACTCGGGTTGCAGCAATAAATTTCACTGAATGCTATGAACCGTTAATTAGGCTGGCAAATGGAGCTTGTAATTTGGCAAAGCCCAAGCCCACAGTACTTTGAATTGCAGATACACTGCTACAGAGGCGCAAAGAAACGGCAGTGGCTCTGACAATTGAAGTTTCTGTGTGTGTGTGTGTGTGTGTGTGTGTGTGTGTGTGTGTGTGTGTGTGTGAGAAAGAAAGAGTGAAGATTTGGCCATACATATAGATAGTATGTAGTGTATGTGTGAATCTGTGTTTGTTTTTTTTGTTTTGTTTTTGACCTGAGAGTACCTAGCAGCTGCTAATCTTCACCAAAAACAGGACTGATGTTTTCACTCTGCACACCCCTCTTTTATCTGTCTTGATGGATGGAAAATGGGCTCTTTTATGGTGACTACGTTGCAAGTGTGGTGGAGCATTGAAACAACTTGGAGGAACTGTGAATTACTTTCACCTGCATAAAATCATTTGATCACCAGCAGAACTTGCTCTGCAGTCTAAATAAAACCTGACTGTAAGGAGAGCATCAGGCACTGGATTAGTGTTGTCAACTATATAGGAAGGAATAAATACAACCCCAAATCAGAAGAAGTTGGGATGGTATGTAAAATCAAAATTAAAACAGAAAATTTGTAGTGATTTGTAAATAATTTGTGTCATGTATTACATTGAAAACAATACAGCAGCACATTATTTGATGTGATACCTCATCAATTTTATTCTTCAAAATAAACACTCACTTCAATCCTGATGCCTGCAACGCGTTCCAAAAAAAGTTGGGATGGTTGCATTTTAGGGCTACTAATGAGGTAAAACAATGAAATGATGACTGCAAAAGAGAGAAGGGTGAAAATATATGTACTCTGTGCGTAGCCCATCATTATGGTTCTTGGATGTATTCTGAATCTAATGGAGAGGAGGTTAGCAAGGTGGGGCCTGCTGCTTAGGAGCTCAGCCAAACAAAGATGTACCACACACATACACACATTCATGTAGAGTCGGTGTGCCATGGGAATCCACACAGTACTACACGATCAATGACTGCCTGGCAGCTGGATAGTTCACACTGCATCCAGCGCCCAGGGAGGGAGGTCGATCAGTGCTGTGACTGTAGAGGAGTGCAACATACGAAACACCACTACATTGTGTACTGTACATGGTGGGAACAGGACTTACCACCATGTACCTACATACCACTTACATGTTATATATGTCTCCTCACTGCCAAGAGCCATGGCTAGAGGCATTTTGTTTTCAGGTTGTCTGTTCTTTCATACATGCAGTTCAACCATCTGTCAGGCCCATTCTTGTGAACACAATATCTCAGGATCGTCTTGGGGGAATTTCTTCAAATATGGCACAAACCATCCACTCGAGGATGAACTGATTCGATTTTGTTGGTCACGGGTCCAGGGTGTTGTCCTCATGTCTGTCCCATTCCCATGAACTTGAGTGGTGAGCGGCGGTATGGAAATGCGAGGCGGTATTTTCTAGTTTTTATTCTGCAATAAGACCCCTGTCCGGTGCAGATAACATACATGCACATAACAACACAAAACCTTGTGGTGATCTGTGAAAACCGCTTGTATGAAAGTGATATAAATGAAAGAAACACTGCCCACCAATCATTATCAAAAACATAGATTATTTGTCAGTGTTTTTTGTTTCCCTGTCGAGATGTGTTTCCCCTGTTCAAAACTTGGTTTCATGTAATGCGCCCCCTCAGTGGTTGTGGTTAGGATAACGTTAGGATTCAGGTTAGGGGAAACACATCTCAATGGGGAAGCAGATTTCGACACAGCGCCGGCAGCAGGAGTTGTGCGTGTTTACAAACTATCCTCTCGTTTTTAGGAAGATGCTTTCGGGTTTTATCATTCTGAAATAATTTCAGACTATTTGAAGTTAACAAAAAGAAAGGAATGAACTCTGGTATACACACAGACATTAGGCAGTGTCGCACTGCACTAAAATATCAATAGTAGGAACAGAAATGTAGGAATTTAACTAAAGTCCAAACCACACTGACAGAATCCCACGTTTCACAATAGCGACAATTCTTTTTAATGCCACTTTTTGACATTTTCCTAAATCATCTTATCAACACAGCTTGGTAGAAGGCAGCTGGAAGCTTTTGAACCTACACCACAAACTTGTCAATCTTGGTTGTTTGTCACCTGTGTGGAACCCATAAGATAATACTTGACAAAATGGGAAAGAAAAACAGGAAAATGACTGAAAAGGCAGACTAGACCAGCCCCCAGCAGTGGTTTGATGGAGAGAACATACGTCCAGATTGATAGGCTTAGTTCTGTGGAGGGGAGAGGTGTACAGAGAAAGTGGTGTTATCACAGATTGGGCCCAGTAACACTTCAAGGCCCCTGTGCCTCTAATAAGGTGAAGCTGAGTAAGACTGAAGACAAAGTCTGATAGAAAAAGCAACATATACTTCCTTTAAGTGTATTATTTATGATTAGAGATTTGATCCTTGAATATAGACTGTGCATTGTATTTGTTTATGCTACTCTTCCTAACATAACTCCATACCATCACCTTCCCTACAGGATATCTACATCGTTTCTCATCCTTCCCAGTCCCTCATTTTTAAATGGAGAGTGTGAGTTTTGTCACTATCTCATTAATGTCCCAGTCTCTGCACGCTCAGGAAGTTCTGCTCCAGTGGGCACATCTGCTCATGCTCACCCATGCAGCCGCAGAAGTGTCAGACACAGAGACACACACACACACATTCACCCATATGCACATACAAGGTATTGTCACTCAGGCTATTAAAAGGAAAGCTGAACTGATTATGATCCCATTCAGACAGAGAATAGCTCTGTGGAGGTGAATGATGGCACATCAGAGTGCAGAGTGGAGTGGGACCTTGTATGGAGTTGGACTGGAAAAGGGATTGATTAGAGGAGATGGAGAGAAGTGTGAGGAAAGAGAAAGATGAGGAGTGGAAAAGATAAGGTCATGAATGATGGTGGTGGCTACCGTATGTACACTAGATGTACTAATACTAGGTTTTGTGGATGCTTAGGAAAGATCCCTGAAAGCCAACAAATGCAAAGATTTAAGTGATGGCACAAAAAGCTTGTATGATTTAGCTCACCTCTGTTATCACTTTTTGACCCGTATTACACATCTAAAATTGGTGCTACCACTACTACGTCATAGACTTCATAAGTTGGATGTAAATAACCCCTTTCTCGCTGCAATAGCAGTAGCTTACGTTTCCTACACTGACTCTGTCCTGTATCAATCACTTAACAAGTGGGCCAGTGAAATGCATTTGTGCTCAGAAATGTTACTGTTTTTCAGAGTGCCTCATACCGCTACATAGCAGAGAATTCAAATCTTAAAAACCACCCTTGAAATCTTTGGGACGGCTCATGTAATAAAGGATCCAAATAAAGCACTCCTGGTGGAAATCAAAAGCATCCAGAGAGAGAGAGAGAGAGAAAGGCAGAGTGGAACTTTGAAATTGTCAGCTGTTTTTTTTTTTTTTTTTTTCCCCCAGAGTTGTCTCAGAGGAGAGGTTTATGTAAGTGGTTTATTGCTTGCCTGCATCATGGAGGGGACAAAGGGGGGGAGATGTAGGGCATTTATGAGATTAGCACAAAGTAAAATTTTTCTCAGAGTGATTTGCCATGCAGAAGACGGCAGCAGTCGGCAAGAGGGAGAGAATAGAAAGGACAGGGTGTGACGGTGGATTCACAAAAACAGTTCAGGGATCAGAGGAAATAAAAACATCTTGTCCTGGAATTTGGTCAGAAGGTAATAAATGTTTTTAGGGAAAATGAAAATAAGCAAGAGAGGGACAAAATGGTTTATGTCTCCATTACCTTAAGTGCACAGTGTCGCCAGGGGCAGAGCAGGTGACAGAGATGTCACACGTATGATTGTCATCCGTGATGTTGGCACCCGCTCACTGACTTGCAGGACAAGTGTAGGGTCGTCCTAGAAGGGATTTTCAAGGTTATAGGGGTGAATTAAACCAAAAGATACAGGTCACTGATTGTTTACCGTCTTGTCCGGGCTGACCTTGTTCAACCACACTTTCATTTGATTTGAGTATACTATGTATATTACAAGCCAAGTGGTTTTGATGCACACAGAGCGTATATGTTTTCCCATAGGACACAACAGCAGGACGATAAGAGTGGTAACACATTTACCACACAGTGTGGTGGAGCCTGTTGTCTACACTTCTAACCAGCTCACCGTGACTGCGCCTTAATAGTTTCTTGCTTACTTCTAAATACTGATTTCATCCAGTAGTTTTTTTGTCAAGAATTTCAAATAAGATGGTAATCGTGCTGACTGAAATGAATATGTACTCAGTAAAAAAACCATTCAAAGCATGAGTTTTCTTTGGGCTACGTTAGATGCTGGTTTTGCCATAATTTCTACTGAAAAGAATCTTAAATTTTGTAGGATGTAAGACCTGTCAAATAATAGCTGCATTTTGGGTACCTAAGGGCTGATACATGAATTTGTGTAATACAAGTAGTAACAGAAGTCAGAATTCTTTCCATGAATTATTTTAGGAGGAAGGAGAAAAGCATATCAGTGTAACAAACACCTGACCTGGTGATGAAGTATCAGGTAGGAAGGAGCAATACATCACTCAGAGGGAGACAAACCCAATCTGCCACTACAAGTCTACTGCTTCGAGAGAGAGGAAGGGAGAGCAATGCACCCAGAGAAGGAGTCTCAGCCTCTCGGCTCTGACGCCAGTTAGCCATGCACAGAAACAGCTGGGCACTTTGATTAATTTGTCTGAAGGCAGTGATTTATTCGTTTGTAAGGGACCTGCTTGAACTCCACAATGGCTTTACATGGTTTGCATACAAAGGCAACATGCATCCCCACTTGGACTCACTTAATATTTGTACAAGTTGTTTTTTTTCTCTTTCACCCTCTCTCCCTTTCTCTCTCTTCTCTTTCCTTTGCATTAATCAGTTTTGACAGCTACCAAGAGGAGTGTGTTTAATGTGAATTTTTATCGTGATTAATTTTGTTTGAAGGAGGTATCCCTGATCCATTTTAATGGGGTATCTGCTTTGATTTTTCCTTACACAGATTGCAGAGCTGGTTATTCTGTACCCGTGGTCCGAAAAAAGAAATTGAATACTTTCTCCAAAGCCAGACTCAAAGTAACACCTGATGAAATTCATATTCATTTTGTGACCAAAGAAAGCCACTGTAAAATACTTTTCACCGTGCACAGATATTATATGTCTGTGAGAAGAAAATCCCTTTAGTCCTGTCGAAAGATCAAATCGCTGCACTCAGTGACAAAACTTTCCAGTAGATTAGTGGTAACATTCTGAGGCAATATGTCTTCCTCCCAGCTGGTGCCAACGTTGTGTTAATATGGGTTTTACTGTACAGTATGTATCCCACATATGAGAAGCAGTGCAAAAACCCATGCGAATAGCGTCCATTAACCCTAAAACTAATCCTGTTATGAATAAACCATCGCTGAAAGGATAAACACTGAGTCAGAGGGAGTCTATGGACTGTGGTGGAGCACTGCTGCAGCACCATCTATAGACAAAAGCACACCAACAGATCTTAACTGTGCCATTTCTTCCTGCGGCTTTTCTCTTCCCCGTGCTCTCAGGAACACACACACACACACCACACACAAACACACAAACCAAAAGTGCTGATGCTGGCATTTCGTGCTGTGTTTTCACTCTCAGCTGTTATAATCTGTTTTATCTCAGGTGCTGCCAATAGCAGGTTTAATTAATGAGAGGATATTCCTAATGTAATTTAGCCAGGGCAGGATTATAAAATGACACATTACTCTGCAGCCTGCAAGGAAATGAGAGAAAGATGCAGTGGATTTGGGAAGGAGGGATGGAAGTTGAGAAGACAAAAGAGAGAAGGAAGCTCGTATGACTTGTAAGTATTGTCTGCACCACATCAGAGCTCAAAGGGTACTGAAAATTGAAAATTATCCCCAGTAATGTATGCATCTATACTGAATCTGCATGTGTGCTTCTGTCTATTTGTATATTAGTGTTTGTTTATGTGTCAGCATCCTTACTTTCAAGGGGTTAGGATTTATCCTTCCTTACACTGGGAGTCCCATACTAATTAAGTCGAGGCTTATTAGAGTGAGCTCCTCAGCCTAAAGCATTACAGAGTGTCACTCTCCCATTCATCCTGAGACCAGGAGAAGCAGCAGGCAAGCAAGCAGGAAACATGAGGTTATTATTAAAATCCAGATTGCTGATGTCCTATATACCACTTAATGGATGGATACATTTATGAATGGATAGCAGTTGGCTGGCTGTGTGACAGTGTGACCTCCCAGCTGTAGCTTTACACTAATGCTCCTCCAAGGCCATCTGTTATGAAGACTGGCATTTATGCAGCAGATCGTTTTAAAATTTACACAGGTATTTGTGCCTAAAACACAAAGAGACATGGCATGTACATTAATTTCATACCTTTACTGGCTGTTGTCACCATTTGTCGGTTGTTGTGAAGGTTGTATATGCAACTTCAAGGAGAGTAATGAAACATAGGACTTCATTTGGAAAGTCTCCCTTTTCTTGGTTTCTTAAGTCTGTTGATTCAGCAATACAAATTACAAGTTTTTATTTTGAGGATTTTATACTAAACTATGGAATTCCCATCTTGGGTGCTCATTTAAGGACTGAAAAGTCACAAATCCTTACAAACAGCTGCTCAACTTTAGGTGCCACAGATTCCACGAGCTTGTTAAATGAGTTGGGTGAGGGTGAGATGATTTACTAGTCATACTGTGGACTGCACTAGTAGACTTCAGAATTTCAAATTTGCGAAGATGCTGAAATTCATGCTGGTGCTCCTTTGCTCAAATCTCCCATGTCTTCATTTAATGTTGTGGATGGGGATTCTTTGAATATGTACACACAATTAAGTGAGGTTTTTGCAAGTGATCCTGCAAAGTGGCCTCATTTTCCCATGCGCTCTGTGCTTTGGCCACATGTTGACGCAAAAATACTGGATCAGCTTCCTTGATCAGGTTTTGCGAAACACTGGCGATTGTGGACACCCTTTAGCCTGATGCACCTGCAGTTGTGGACCCAGTTTGGCATGTCTGGAATACAATAGTTGCGTTTGAAAACGTGTAGAAGTGGTTATAAGTTAACATCAAATCTGTTTTACAACTGCCAAAAAAATTCCACAAATACTTTAAAGTACCAGATGTTCAGTTTCCAGCTTGCAGTAGTTGCTTTCCCCCCTTTATTTCAGGTTTACATACAGTTTGACCATCAAGATTAAAGTTGGAGTCCAAGCTGAGCTGGTAACATTTGGCAGTGTTGTTGTGTAACTATGTCTCACACACTTTGAGAAATCTCATTTCAAGCACTTGATTTATCTTCCAGATGACTTGTAAAAGTTGCAACACATTCATTTCAAGCCACTTAAACATTAAAGGCTATAAAACGCCGCGCATTTCGAACATCATTTGAAGAATTTGGAGCGGCAGAGAATTTTGTAATTGGCGAGATTAATAATATTTACAGCGTTGAGATGCAAATCTCCCTTCACTGGGGCCCCATGAATAATTGAGTGCCAACAATCACTTTGAATAATTCATTTCTAAATATTCTTCAGTGTGTTTTTTATGACCAGAGGGCAAGCTGAGTTTGGTGACAGCAGCAGTGTGCAGTGGTAATTACGCCGAGCGTCTGCAGTCCCTCTTAATTGCTGGGAGAAGTTCCTTCACACCAGCAGGCTTTCCAGAAAGGAGAGATGGAGAATAAAAACAGATTAGGACAGAGACAGAGGACATGGAGAGAGTAAACAAGTCTTCTCTTGCCCTTTCTCTTTCTTCCCTCTCATATCCCCTTGCTATGCTTTCATCACTAAGATTTCCTTCACGAGCTCTCCCTGCCTGTGGTTGATGCTCATGAGTAGAATATTGATGCTAATAATATTAATTACTTGTGGTGGTTTTTTTATTTTAACAATATGTATATACTAACAGTGAGGTCTGTTGGTGGAAGGATGGAGAAGAGTGTTGGGAGAGCAGAACAGAGGTGGGAAATTAGAAAGGGAGCTTTGGGAAAGAAGTAAGTTGATGTGTGCAGTGAGGCCTCCAGACCTCCACGACCTACTAGGAATACTGCGCTCCTGATTGAAATCACAGCTATCATTAAAGCAGCGCCTGACTCGCTGTTTTTAATTGAAAGGTTTTAAACAGACTATGTGACTTGACTACAAAACACAGAAAGCAGAGGTTGAACCCAGAGGCTCTTTCTCTGTGCTTCCAGCTGCTCGGGCCACTAATGTTAATGATGGATCCTCCCGCTGTTAAGGCCACTAGTGTTAATGATAAATAACCCAATTAATATTTCAAGAAGAAATTGCATGACAAAGACCCTGCGAGTTTTGTGCACAACCATCTCATCAGAGTTATTTAATTTACTTCATAATGCTTTTTTTCTGTAGGTGTTGCTCCCAGTCTGAAAAGGTTCTTGTTTATCAGGGCTGAATTGTTGTTGTTGTTGTTGTGCCCATAATAATAATAACTCAAGCCTGTTGTTCTTCAGGCAGATCCCACGAGACATGGATGGTTTCTTTCACAGGCAGCGGCAATGTAAGAACTATTGCAGACAAGAAAGCACTTTGTAAAATTTTATTATGCCTTGATAGATTGTGTGCACCTGTTCCAATTACAACCACAAAACACAGTTCCGAGCTTCATCATCCATCTCTTGAAGGGGAATATGTTTGGTGCTTAACTCAGATCCCCTGTTGTGAGATCATAACACAACAAAAAATGTCATGCTTTGGAGCTTTGGCAGGATTTAAGACAGATTACCTGTTTTCTGCTGTCTTCTCTTGTTAATTACCTTTAAAAACAGTGTGGTTGTACCTTGTCAGACACCCAAAGCCACACTAACACCAGTACCTCTCTCATCATCCTGTCTCATCTCTCTTCTCCTTGACTCTCTTCTCCTATATTTTTGCAGGATAGCCAGAAACTTAACCAGAGGCCTTGCTGCCCACTATTGATCTGCGTGTTGTAATGATGGCTGAGAGATTGCCTGCACCAGGGAGTGATCTGGGAACTGGTGCAGGATTAAGGAAGGCATGGATTGCTATTGATTTCTATCTGATACAGTCATTTCATTTGGGCTCAGATCTCCTTCCTGGTGTGTTGTGAGCAAATTCACAGTAGAGCTCTTTTAATTCCCCACCCACACACACATCTTCCAGAGGAACTTAGTGGCACTCTGCTAACAGGGTTAAAACCTCCTGTTGTCGTCGCCATTACTACAAAACGTATTAATTAAAGCCTACCTGAGGACTGAGACCTCAGAGCCCCACCGCTATGAGAGACCTGGAACAGGATGAGGTCTCAGGGAAGATCTTACCTTGACCAGCTGATGGGTCCAGCGGTTAATACAGCAATGCTTAGCTGTGACTGATTTGTGGGTAGCAGGGTCATTTATTTTGATTGATTGTTTTCTGTAGAGAAAACGCCATTTTCTCCCTGAAAATAAGGCCAATTTATTGAACAGTGGTGTCTAATGGGTGAGTGTTTTTAATTTGTTGTCTTTGCTGCTGGATTGATGTCCTTAGCCCAGCATGCAATGGACCCTTTTAACGCTCACATACATTTTACAGTATGAAAACAGATGATTGAATATTACATGTGATAGATAAATAAGGAGGAACATACTTGATAGTGCCATATAAAATGTGAGGTGGAATTCCAGAAGGCAAATCAAATGGTATCACTATGGATGCTGCTGTACACCCACACTTATCACCTATATGAGTGTGGATGGCTGTTAAGGTAAGGTATAGATGGGAGCTTATCTCAGCCTGTGCACTTCCAGGTTGATGAATTTCACATATAGGTATCATGCTGACACAAACATGCTTTCTAAGAGGCTTGTTTCCCCGCATTCACTTCAGTTGGTCCAATTTATGTAGCAAGGCCCAGATTCACCTTCAGAGCAGGGCAGCAAACAGTCAGGCTTCTATTGATTTGGCCCTGCTTTTCCTCTCGGTCATTGATTAAATCTCCGGCATTATTTGCTATACAGGCCAGGGGTGGTGTTATTGCTCTGCTTCCTGTTACCTGTCAGTTTCCAGCCAGACCGGACAGAGAAGCAAGGCCACCAGAGGTAGAAGAGAGAGAGATGTGATAAAAACAAGTGCATCCTCTGCCCCAACTCCCCCTCTTTTTAACTCCAGGAACGGATCTGTCCCTTAATGAAGGTCTCACCACGGAAACGAGAGTGGTCGAGAGGGTCACAGGGGTTCGGGGAAACATACTCTTATCCTGGTCTGGCTTACCCCCACAGCTGCTGGAGATGACAGTGCCCCAGTTCAAGTGTTTGACCCCTCAGATTGATTTATCGTAATCAACTGCGGACCAGGAAGAAACCGGAGGATGCCTGCATAGTATGTGTGTATACGTGTGTGTGGATGGGTGGTGATATTGGGATATAGGACAGAGGGTCCCTAAGGCCAAGACAGTTAATTAGCTTTGTGAGAAAACAATCACACTAACAAGCCAAACAAACTTATTAGACTACTCCCATTATCCTTCCTGCTCTCACAGGGCTGCCGCCAAAGTGGCAGTTTGAGAGAGAGCTTTTCTTCAGCTGTTGCTGTAAATTTACACCTCTGCATACTGATTCCGGTCAGACACAGAAATGTACGTAAACTCTCTTGCATACTTGACTGCTCTCGTGCGAATCATTCAAGCGTTCTTGCTTTTCACAAAACATTTTTAATCACCTCTGAAATGTAGCCTCTGTATTTGATTTGGCAGGAAATGAGAGAGGGTCAATTATGTGTGAGATGCAAAGAGAAATGATTCCTCAAGCATCCCGTCTCGCTTTCTTTAGGCATGACTGCATCGATAGTTTTATGTCACTGGTGTACAGTACAGGCCAATGATAAAAATGAGCTTGGCGCAGAAAGCAGCATCTGCCCACGCAATTTGCACCGAATGGTCAGTCTTGAGCAGCCAGTGGAAGCACAAACACACTCCCTCTTCTTACTAGCACTTTAAGAGATTTAATAATGCTCAACATAAATTCTAAAGGAAGGGAGGGGATCATCAACTTGGACTCAAATCACTGCAGACAGTTGATTTGAGCATTTATGTACTGATCCATAAAAAAGTGGCCTCTGCATGCATAAACACTCTCTATCTCCCGTGTTCATTCATCTCAAACACACAAACATTCACAAAACACTGATGCTTATAATCAGAGATGTGTTCATTTAAGTTCATTACCCACATGGAGCACTATGTTCCCGTGTTAAAGCACTTGTGGTCTGGTACCACTGGCATATGGCCGCATGGGACAGAGTGTCATGTAAGGGGGTCACGGTGTAGAGTGCGAGCAGATGCAGTCCTCCGGGGTTGTGTCTGGCACTAGACTGCTTTCCTTGGCTAGTGTCCACACTCTCCCACTGGCGCAGGACTGTAGGAGATGCCTTTAATATGGCTTTAAGTCCCATTGAACAGTGGGGAACCCGGGGATCCAATTTAATACCAGCCAGCTGCCCAGCTCGACTGCTCGCAGTCTGCCATATGTAGGTCTCAGTGTGAGTGAGTGTGAGAAAGTTATGTGGCAGTGTAGCTGTGTGTTTTCATGTTTTAATGATGCATGCATGAGTGTGTGCAGTGTCTGAATGTCGTCTTACCCCTATGCAAAACGTTTACAAATAAACATGACATATTCTGATGTGGTTACCCAGCAAAAACATCTGGCACCTTGATGAAATTCTTTAAAGCCCTATCCAACATCAGAAACTGAAGATAAATGTTCTTGAAAAATATAGCATTCATTACTCAGTTTAGCAGTTAATAAGGTGAATTCTTAAGACATGAATTCTTCTGGCCACTCAACTTTTCAGACTTATTTTCTTATCAATGCTACATGCAATATACTGTATATTGAAAACTCACAAAGAACAATTAACAATTAATCTGTTTCTCCTGCAAAGACTGAAAACCCATTATATAATATTGGACTATGCTCATGCTGCCACATCTGCTCTTAAACCACTGGATGCTGTTTACCACAGTGTCATTCAGTTTATTACGCAAGATAGCTGTTGTGCTCACCAATGTGAGCTACAGTATATGAAGACATCAGCTGACCTGCCTTTTTATCTAAGCTGCCAAGTTATTTAACATCCTTTCTTGTGTTTAGAAATCATAACCATGATACCAGATCACAGAGTAGACTGGCTGTAAAAGTTCCTCATACTAACTGAACTGGGGGAAACTGTATTTCTGTACTATGCACCTCACTGCTGGAATAAGCTGCAACACAGCTTGGCAGTAGAGGCACTCATTCCTCTGAGATGTCAAAGCTTTACAGGCTAACATAGCTAATAATAGCTGTGATTATTTTAATTAGGTTTATTATGCATATGTGTACGATGGAGGGTGATCTTCTGCATGTTATTTGTATATATTTGTTCACAGGGCTCTCTCGCAGAAGAGATGTCTCAACGAGACCTGTTTAAATATAGCTAAATTAAACTTTTGCAGATGGCGCTTGGCAAGATTATTTAAAATGGATGAGGATCAGAATCTGTGTTACTGGCCAATTATATACAGATTTGTGGTAGAAGAGCTTTCAGACTGATATGTACATACAATGGTTATATTTACAGCTTATTGCTCTGTCCTTGTGTTTGGTTGTTTTGGCGTAAAGCGACCTGTAGCACCATCCAGAGGAGAGGAGTTCAAAGTGTTTTGTGTTCCCTCTTGGAGGGAAGGTTGGCCCCGATGATTCTTTCTGCACTCATGACTGTCCATTTGCTTCTGTTCCTGTCTTGTTTGGCTGACAGTGATAGAAGTATAGAGAACAGACTCTCTGATTCCTATGTAGAACAGCATCAGCAACTTCTGGGGCAGGTTGAACTTGCCGAGCTGGCGCAGGAAGTACATGCTCTGCTTTGCCTTCTTGATGATGGTGCTGATGTTGGGTGTGCACCTCAAGGATAAGAAACATCGCAATACCAAACTGAGGTATGACTGTATTCCTTTTTTAGATGGCCAGTTTTAAAATGATAACAACGAGGTCAGCAGTGGGTACACACCCAAACTATGCTCATATAAAGTCTAACACAGTCAGGTTTCTCTGTTCCGGTGTGGCTTACACACAGATCAGCAGTAAAAAGCTGTGAGAGGTGAGGTTTGACATTGGGCCACTAGAGTTGAGCTGCCCTAACCTCGAGGCTGACCTCCAAACCGCTACAGGACTCCTGAGGTCACCCTCGCTCGAAAGACGCGGATGACATTTATTGTGCAGTGGAGTTCGCTGCTCCATCAGCTGTATACGTGTGCAGACAAATGGGTGCGTGTGTGTAGTTCCAGGTCGCTGTTTTGACAGAGGGGATTAAGTTTTTGCTACTTCATTGCTGAAAGAGGCGTCTGGCTTACAAAGACCC
Organism: Monopterus albus; assembly: GCF_001952655.1. Lineage (NCBI taxonomy): Eukaryota > Metazoa > Chordata > Actinopteri > Synbranchiformes > Synbranchidae > Monopterus > Monopterus albus. The sequence goes on along the minus strand of NW_018127893.1, from coordinate 2,647,066 downwards.
TTTTGTACAGATCTGTGCCATCATTAAAGTTAGCTGACATTCTCTAGTTCCACTGTGAACAGCTGATTCTCCCTCACTGATACAAGTACTCTGTATGTGGAGAGGTGATGAAAGAAATGAACAATTACAGATAGTGTTTCTGGCTGTGTGTTTTTGTGCATGTGTGCGTGACTCTGGTACATGGAGAGTAATGATGCTCTGTGTCTGACGGGAAAGTCGCATCTTAATGATGGATGGTCGATTATAGAGAGATCTTCTGGCTCGTCCCAGGCCCAGTGTGCTCTGTTATTAGCATGCAAATAAATGGATCATACCCAGCAGCCTCTTCACTCTCACTCGCTCACACCATTAGATATGCAGCCATGTCTCTCCATCAGTAAAACACGGTCATATTGGAAAGTAGTGCCTGTGTACAGTACAGTATGTGTGTGCATACTGTATGTGGATGTGACAGACAACAGCTCTCATTTCACATTAACTTTCTACGACCTGTCCAAATGCCACTAACAATTATCTCTTCTATCAAGTGTCATAAGGGTTTCTTTCCCAGGACTGTGTGCATGCATGTGCGAGGAGTTTGTGTTTTTCCAGGATGTGATTCTAAGCTTCTTCTTAGTCATGTCAAGGGCACTTAAAAAAGAATGAAACCTTGTTTTGTGAAAATACCAAAAACTCATTTCATAAGAGAAGAACAACTTGTGGTGAAGGGTGGTGTGAGAATCTAGTTTCTTTAAAAACTGATTGTGTATCCATCCAGTGATTCTGCTGCTTGACTAAACGGTATTAAGCAATGCAAATAACTGAATACTTACAATGTTTTAAATTGGGAGATGAATGAATACTGTAAATGAATGTCTATCTGGACGTAGAAACAGCTCTTTGCAAGCTGACCTGCGATGCCCAGAATCATGCCAAAAGAAGGCATTC